>NC_092720.1:178735489-178959251 GCF_047496885.1 Scyliorhinus torazame | reverse complement strand
GGGTTGGGGGGGCAGGGGTTGGGGGGTGGCAGGGGTTGGGGGGTGGCAGGGGTTGGGGGGTGGCAGGGGGGGTGGCAGGGGTTGGGGGGTGGCAGGGGTTGGGGGGTGGCAGGGGTTGGGGGGTGGCAGGGGTTGGGGGGTGGCAGGGGTTGGGGGTGGCAGGGGTTGGGGGGTGGCAGGGGGTTGGGGGTGGCAGGGGTTGGGGGTGGCAGGGGTTGGGGGGGGTGGGCAGGGGTTGGGGGGGTGGGGCAGGGGTTGGGGGGTGGCAGGGGTTGGGGGGTGGCAGGGTGGGGTGGCAGGGTTGGGGGTGGCAGGGGTTGGGGGGTGGCAGGGGTTGGGGGTGGCAGGGGTTGGGGGGGTGGCAGGGGTTGGGGGGTGGCAGGGGTTGGGGGTGGCAGGGGTTGGGGGTGGCAGGGGTTGGGGGTGGCAGGGGTTGGGGGGGTGGCAGGGGTTGGGGGGGTGGCAGGGGTTGGGGGGTGGCAGGGGTTGGGGGGTGGCAGGGGTTGGGGGGTGGCAGGGGTTGGGGGGTGGCAGGGGTTGGGGGGGTGGCAGGGGTTGGGGGGTGCAGGGGTTGGGGGGTGGCAGGGGTTGGGGGGTGGCAGGGGTTGGGGGTGGCAGGGGTTGGGGGGTGGCAGGGGTTGGGGGGTGGCAGGGGTTGGGGGTGGCAGGGGTTGGGGGGTGGCAGGGGTTGGGGGGTGGCAGGGGTTGGGGGGTGGCAGGGGTTGGGGGTGGCAGGGGTTGGGGGGTGGCAGGGGTTGGGGGGTGGCAGGGGTTGGGGGGTGGCAGGGGTTGGGGGTGGCAGGGGTTGGGGGGTGGCAGGGGTTGGGGGTGGCAGGGGTTGGGGGTGGCAGGGGTTGGGGGTGGCAGGGGTTGGGGGGTGGCAGGGGTTGGGGGGTGGCAGGGGTTGGGGGTGGCAGGGGTTGGGGGGTGGCAGGGGTTGGGGGGTGGCAGGGGTTGGGGGGTGGCAGGGGTTGGGGGTGGCAGGGGTTGGGGGGTGGCAGGGGTTGGGGGGTGGCAGGGGTTGGGGGGTGGCAGGGGTTGGGGGGTGGCAGGGGTTGGGGGTGGCAGGGGTTGGGGGGTGCAGGGGTTGGGGGGTGGCAGGGGTTGGGGGTGGCAGGGGTTGGGGGGTGGCAGGGGTTGGGGGTGGCAGGGGTTGGGGGGTGGCAGGGGTTGGGGGGTGGCAGGGGTTGGGGGTGGCAGGGGTTGGGGGGCAGGGGTTGGGGGTGGCAGGGGTTGGGGGTGGCAGGGGTTGGGGGCGTGGCAGGGGTTGGGGGGTGGCAGGGGTTGGGGGGTGGCAGGGGTTGGGGGTGGCAGGGGTTGGGGGGGTGGCAGGGGTTGGGGGTGGCAGGGGTTGGGGGGTGGCAGGGGTTGGGGGGTGGCAGGGGTTGGGGGTGGCAGGGGTTGGGGGTGGCAGGGGTTGGGGGGTGGCAGGGGTTGGGGGTGGCAGGGGTTGGGGGTGGCAGGGGTTGGGGGTGGCAGGGGTTGGGGGGTGGCAGGGGTTGGGGGGTGGCAGGGGTTGGGGGGTGGCAGGGGTTGGGGGGTGGCAGGGGTTGGGGGGGTGGCAGGGGTTGGGGGGTGGCAGGGGTTGGGGGGTGGCAGGGGTTGGGGGTGGCAGGGGTTGGGGGTGGCAGGGGTTGGGGGGTGGCAGGGGTTGGGGGGTGGCAGGGGTTGGGGGTGGCAGGGGTTGGGGGTGGCAGGGGTTGGGGGGTGGCAGGGGTTGGGGGGTGGCAGGGGTTGGGGGGTGGCAGGGGTTGGGGGTGGCAGGGGTTGGGGGGTGGCAGGGGTTGGGGTGGCAGGGGTTGGGGGGTGGCAGGGGTTGGGGGGTGGCAGGGGTTGGGGGGTGGCAGGGGTTGGGGGGTGGCAGGGGTTGGGGGGTGGCAGGGGTTGGGGGTGGCAGGGGTTGGGGGGTGGCAGGGGTTGGGGGTGGCAGGGGTTGGGGGTGGCAGGGGTTGGGGGTGGCAGGGGTTGGGGGTGGCAGGGGTTGGGGGTGGCAGGGGTTGGGGTGGCAGGGGTTGGGGGTGGCAGGGGTTGGGGGTGGCAGGGGTTGGGGGGTGGCAGGGGTTGGGGGGTGGCAGGGGTTGGGGGGTGGCAGGGGTTGGGGGGTGGCAGGGGTTGGGGGGTGGCAGGGGTTGGGGGGTGGCAGGGGTTGGGGGTGGCAGGGGTTGGGGGTGGCAGGGGTTGGGGGGTGGCAGGGGTTGGGGGGTGGCAGGGGTTGGGGGGTGGCAGGGGTTGGGGGTGGCAGGGGTTGGGGGGTGGCAGGGGTTGGGGGGTGGCAGGGGTTGGGGGGTGGCAGGGGTTGGGGGTGGCAGGGGTTGGGGGGTGGCAGGGGTTGGGGGGTGGCAGGGGTTGGGGGGTGGCAGGGGTTGGGGGGTGGCAGGGGTTGGGGGTGGCAGGGTTGGGGGTGGCAGGGGTTGGGGGGTGGCAGGGGTTGGGGGGGTGGCAGGGGTTGGGGGGTGGCAGGGGTTGGGGGGTGGCAGGGGTTGGGGGGTGGCAGGGGTTGGGGGGTGGCAGGGGTTGGGGGGTGGCAGGGGTTGGGGGGTGGCAGGGGTTGGGGGGTGGCAGGGGTTGGGGGGTGGCAGGGGTTGGGGGGTGGCAGGGGTTGGGGGGTGGCAGGGGTTGGGGGGTGGCAGGGGTTGGGGGGTGGCAGGGGTTGGGGGGGTGGCAGGGGTTGGGGGGGTGGCAGGGGTTGGGGGGTGGCAGGGGTTGGGGGGTGGCAGGGGTTGGGGGGGTGGCAGGGGTTGGGGGGTGGCAGGGGTTGGGGGGTGGCAGGGGTTGGGGGGTGGCAGGGGTTGGGGGGTGGCAGGGGTTGGGGGGTGGCAGGGGTTGGGGGGTGGCAGGGGTTGGGGGTGGCAGGGGTTGGGGGTGGCAGGGGTTGGGGGGTGGCAGGGGTTGGGGGGTGGCAGGGGTTGGGGGGTGGCAGGGGTTGGGGGGTGGCAGGGGTTGGGGGGTGGCAGGGGTTGGGGGGTGGCAGGGGTTGGGGGGTGGCAGGGGTTGGGGGGTGGCAGGGGTTGGGGGGTGGCAGGGGTTGGGGGGTGGCAGGGGTTGGGGGGTGGCAGGGGTTGGGGGGTGGCAGGGGTTGGGGGGTGGCAGGGGTTGGGGGTGGCAGGGGTTGGGGGGTGGCAGGGTTGGGGGTGGCAGGGGTTGGGGGGTGGCAGGGGTTGGGGGGTGGCAGGGGTTGGGGGGTGGCAGGGGTTGGGGGGTGGCAGGGGTTGGGGGGTGGCAGGGGTTGGGGGTGGCAGGGGTTGGGGGGTGGCAGGGGTTGGGGGGTGGCAGGGGTTGGGGGGTGGCAGGGGTTGGGGGGTGGCAGGGGTTGGGGGGTGGCAGGGGTTGGGGGGTGGCAGGGGTTGGGGGGTGGCAGGGGTTGGGGGGTGGCAGGGGTTGGGGGTGGCAGGGGTTGGGGGGTGGCAGGGGTTGGGGGTGGCAGGGGTTGGGGGGTGGCAGGGGTTGGGGGGTGGCAGGGGTTGGGGGTGGCAGGGGTTGGGGGGTGGCAGGGGTTGGGGGTGGCAGGGGTTGGGGGTGGCAGGGGTTGGGGGGTGGCAGGGGTTGGGGGGTGGCAGGGGTTGGGGGGTGGCAGGGGTTGGGGGTGGCAGGGGTTGGGGGTGGCAGGGGTTGGGGGGTGGCAGGGGTTGGGGGTGGCAGGGGTTGGGGGGGTGGCAGGGGTTGGGGGGTGGCAGGGGTTGGGGGTGGCAGGGGTTGGGGGGTGGCAGGGGTTGGGGGGTGGCAGGGGTTGGGGGGTGGCAGGGGTTGGGGGGTGGCAGGGGTTGGGGGGTGGCAGGGGTTGGGGGGTGGCAGGGGTTGGGGGGTGGCAGGGGTTGGGGGTGGCAGGGGTTGGGGGGTGGCAGGGGTTGGGGGGTGGCAGGGGTTGGGGGGTGGCAGGGGTTGGGGGTGGCAGGGGTTGGGGGGTGGCAGGGGTTGGGGGGTGGCAGGGGTTGGGGGGTGGCAGGGGTTGGGGGGTGGCAGGGGTTGGGGGGTGGCAGGGGTTGGGGGGTGGCAGGGGTTGGGGGGTGGCAGGGGTTGGGGGTGGCAGGGGTTGGGGGGTGGCAGGGTTGGGGGTGGCAGGGGTTGGGGGGTGGCAGGGGTTGGGGGGTGGCAGGGGTTGGGGGGTGGCAGGGGTTGGGGGGTGGCAGGGGTTGGGGGGTGGCAGGGGTTGGGGGGTGGCAGGGGTTGGGGGGTGGCAGGGGTTGGGGGGTGGCAGGGGTTGGGGGGTGGCAGGGGTTGGGGGGTGGCAGGGGTTGGGGGGTGGCAGGGGTTGGGGGGTGGCAGGGGTTGGGGGGTGGCAGGGGTTGGGGGTGGCAGGGGTTGGGGGGTGGCAGGGGTTGGGGGGTGGCAGGGGTTGGGGGGTGGCAGGGGTTGGGGGGGGTGGCAGGGGTTGGGGGGTGGCAGGGGTTGGGGGGTGGCAGGGGTTGGGGGGTGGCAGGGGTTGGGGGTGGCAGGGGTTGGGGGGTGGCAGGGGTTGGGGGGTGGCAGGGGTTGGGGGGTGGCAGGGGTTGGGGGGTGGCAGGGGTTGGGGGGTGGCAGGGGTTGGGGGGTGGCAGGGGTTGGGGGGTGGCAGGGGTTGGGGGGTGGCAGGGGTTGGGGGGTGGCAGGGGTTGGGGGGTGGCAGGGGTTGGGGGGTGGCAGGGGTTGGGGGGTGGCAGGGGTTGGGGGGTGGCAGGGGTTGGGGGGTGGCAGGGGTTGGGGGGTGGCAGGGGTTGGGGGGTGGCAGGGGTTGGGGGTGGCAGGGGTTGGGGGGTGGCAGGGGTTGGGGGGTGGCAGGGGTTGGGGGGTGGCAGGGGTTGGGGGGTGGCAGGGGTTGGGGGGTGGCAGGGGTTGGGGGGTGGCAGGGGTTGGGGGGTGGCAGGGGTTGGGGGGTGGCAGGGGTTGGGGGTGGCAGGGGTTGGGGGGTGGCAGGGGTTGGGGGGTGGCAGGGGTTGGGGGGTGGCAGGGGTTGGGGGGTGGCAGGGGTTGGGGGGTGGCAGGGGTTGGGGGGTGGCAGGGGTTGGGGGGTGGCAGGGGTTGGGGGGTGGCAGGGGTTGGGGGGTGGCAGGGGTTGGGGGGTGGCAGGGGTTGGGGGGTGGCAGGGGTTGGGGGGTGGCAGGGGTTGGGGGGTGGCAGGGGTTGGGGGGTGGCAGGGGTTGGGGGGTGGCAGGGGTTGGGGGTGGCAGGGGTTGGGGGGTGGCAGGGTTGGGGGTGGCAGGGGTTGGGGGGTGGCAGGGGTTGGGGGGTGGCAGGGGTTGGGGGGTGGCAGGGGTTGGGGGGTGGCAGGGGTTGGGGGGTGGCAGGGGTTGGGGGGTGGCAGGGGTTGGGGGGTGGCAGGGGTTGGGGGGTGGCAGGGGTTGGGGGGTGGCAGGGGTTGGGGGGTGGCAGGGGTTGGGGGGTGGCAGGGGTTGGGGGGTGGCAGGGGTTGGGGGTGGCAGGGGTTGGGGGGTGGCAGGGGTTGGGGGGTGGCAGGGGTTGGGGGGTGGCAGGGGTTGGGGGGTGGCAGGGTTGGGGGGTGGCAGGGGTTGGGGGGTGGCAGGGGTTGGGGGGTGGCAGGGGTTGGGGGGTGGCAGGGGTTGGGGGGTGGCAGGGGTTGGGGGGTGGCAGGGGTTGGGGGGTGGCAGGGGTTGGGGGGTGGCAGGGGTTGGGGGGTGGCAGGGGTTGGGGGGTGGCAGGGGTTGGGGGGTGGCAGGGGTTGGGGGGTGGCAGGGGTTGGGGGGTGGCAGGGGTTGGGGGGTGGCAGGGGTTGGGGGTGGCAGGGGTTGGGGGGTGGCAGGGGTTGGGGGGTGGCAGGGGTTGGGGGGTGGCAGGGGTTGGGGGGTGGCAGGGGTTGGGGGGTGGCAGGGGTTGGGGGGTGGCAGGGGTTGGGGGGTGGCAGGGGTTGGGGGGTGGCAGGGGTTGGGGGGTGGCAGGGGTTGGGGGGTGGCAGGGGTTGGGGGGTGGCAGGGGTTGGGGGGTGGCAGGGGTTGGGGGGTGGCAGGGTTGGGGGGTGGCAGGGGTTGGGGGGTGGCAGGGGTTGGGGGGTGGCAGGGTTGGGGGTGGCAGGGGTTGGGGGGTGGCAGGGGTTGGGGGGTGGCAGGGGTTGGGGGGTGGCAGGGGTTGGGGGGTGGCAGGGGTTGGGGGGTGGCAGGGGTTGGGGGGTGGCAGGGGTTGGGGGGTGGCAGGGGTTGGGGGGTGGCAGGGGTTGGGGGGTGGCAGGGGTTGGGGGGTGGCAGGGGTTGGGGGGTGGCAGGGGTTGGGGGGTGGCAGGGGTTGGGGGGTGGCAGGGGTTGGGGGGGTGGCAGGGGTTGGGGGGTGGCAGGGGTTGGGGGGTGGCAGGGGTTGGGGGGTGGCAGGGGTTGGGGGGTGGCAGGGGTTGGGGGGTGGCAGGGGTTGGGGGGGTGGCAGGGGTTGGGGGGTGGCAGGGGTTGGGGGGTGGCAGGGGTTGGGGGGTGGCAGGGGTTGGGGGGTGGCAGGGGTTGGGGGGTGGCAGGGGTTGGGGGGTGGCAGGGGTTGGGGGGTGGCAGGGGTTGGGGGGTGGCAGGGGTTGGGGGGTGGCAGGGGTTGGGGGGTGGCAGGGGTTGGGGGGTGGCAGGGGTTGGGGGGTGGCAGGGGTTGGGGGGTGGCAGGGGTTGGGGGGTGGCAGGGGTTGGGGGGTGGCAGGGGTTGGGGGGTGGCAGGGGTTGGGGGGTGGCAGGGGTTGGGGGTGGCAGGGGTTGGGGGGTGGCAGGGGTTGGGGGGTGGCAGGGGTTGGGGGGTGGCAGGGGTTGGGGGGTGGCAGGGGTTGGGGGGTGGCAGGGGTTGGGGGGTGGCAGGGGTTGGGGGGTGGCAGGGGTTGGGGGGTGGCAGGGGTTGGGGGTGGCAGGGGTTGGGGGGTGGCAGGGGTTGGGGGGTGGCAGGGGTTGGGGGGTGGCAGGGGTTGGGGGGTGGCAGGGGTTGGGGGGTGGCAGGGTTGGGGGGTGGCAGGGGTTGGGGGGTGGCAGGGGTTGGGGGTGGCAGGGGTTGGGGGGTGGCAGGGGTTGGGGGGTGGCAGGGGTTGGGGGGTGGCAGGGGTTGGGGGGTGGCAGGGGTTGGGGGGTGGCAGGGGTTGGGGGGTGGCAGGGGTTGGGGGGTGGCAGGGGTTGGGGGGTGGCAGGGGTTGGGGGGTGGCAGGGGTTGGGGGGTGGCAGGGGTTGGGGGGTGGCAGGGGTTGGGGGGTGGCAGGGGTTGGGGGTGGCAGGGGTTGGGGGGTGGCAGGGGTTGGGGGGTGGCAGGGGGTTGGGGGGTGGCAGGGGTTGGGGGGTGGCAGGGGTTGGGGGGTGGCAGGGGTTGGGGGGTGGCAGGGGTTGGGGGGTGGCAGGGGTTGGGGGGTGGCAGGGGTTGGGGGGTGGCAGGGGTTGGGGGGTGGCAGGGGTTGGGGGGTGGCAGGGGTTGGGGGGTGGCAGGGGTTGGGGGGTGGCAGGGGTTGGGGGGTGGCAGGGGTTGGGGGGTGGCAGGGGTTGGGGGTGGCAGGGTTGGGGGGTGGCAGGGGTTGGGGGGTGGCAGGGGTTGGGGGGTGGCAGGGGTTGGGGGGTGGCAGGGGTTGGGGGGTGGCAGGGGTTGGGGGGTGGCAGGGGTTGGGGGGTGGCAGGGGTTGGGGGGTGGCAGGGGTTGGGGGGTGGCAGGGGTTGGGGGTGGCAGGGGTTGGGGGGTGGCAGGGGTTGGGGGGTGGCAGGGGTTGGGGGGTGGCAGGGGTTGGGGGTGGCAGGGGTTGGGGGGTGGCAGGGGTTGGGGGGTGGCAGGGGTTGGGGGGTGGCAGGGGTTGGGGGGTGGCAGGGGTTGGGGGGGTGGCAGGGGTTGGGGGGTGGCAGGGGTTGGGGGGGTGGCAGGGGTTGGGGGGTGGCAGGGGTTGGGGGGTGGCAGGGGTGGGGGGTGGCAGGGGTTGGGGGGTGGCAGGGGTTGGGGGGTGGCAGGGGTTGGGGGTGGCAGGGGTTGGGGGGTGGCAGGGGTTGGGGGGTGGCAGGGGTTGGGGGGTGGCAGGGGTTGGGGGGTGGCAGGGGTTGGGGGTGGCAGGGGTTGGGGGGTGGCAGGGGTTGGGGGGTGGCAGGGGTTGGGGGGTGGCAGGGGTTGGGGGGTGGCAGGGGTTGGGGGGTGGCAGGGGTTGGGGGGTGGCAGGGGTTGGGGGGTGGCAGGGGTTGGGGGTGGCAGGGGTTGGGGGTGGCAGGGGTTGGGGGGTGGCAGGGGTTGGGGGTGGCAGGGGTTGGGGGGTGGCAGGGGTTGGGGGTGGCAGGGGTTGGGGGTGGCAGGGGTTGGGGGGTGGCAGGGGTTGGGGGTGGCAGGGGTTGGGGGTGGCAGGGGTTGGGGGGTGGCAGGGGTTGGGGGGTGGCAGGGGTTGGGGGGTGGCAGGGGTTGGGGGGTGGCAGGGGTTGGGGGGTGGCAGGGGTTGGGGGGTGGCAGGGGTTGGGGGTGGCAGGGGTTGGGGGTGGCAGGGGTTGGGGGTGGCAGGGGTTGGGGGTGGCAGGGGTTGGGGGGTGGCAGGGGTTGGGGGTGCAGGGGTTGGGGGTGGCAGGGGGTTGGGGGGTGGCAGGGGTTGGGGGTGGCAGGGGTTGGGGGTGGCAGGGGTTGGGGGGTGGCAGGGGTTGGGGGGTGGCAGGGGGTTGGGGGGTGGCAGGGGGTTGGGGGGTGGCAGGGGGTTGGGGGGTGGCAGGGGGTTGGGGGGTGGCAGGGGTTGGGGGGTGGCAGGGGTTGGGGGTGGCAGGGTTGGGGGGTGGCAGGGGTTGGGGGGTGGCGGGGGTTGGGGGGTGGCGGGGGTTGGGGGGTGGCGGGGGTTGGGGGGGTGGCGGGGGTTGGGGGGTGGCGGGGGTTGGGGGGTGGCGGGGGTTGGGGGGTGGCGGGGGTTGGGGGGTGGCGGGGGTTGGGGGGTGGCGGGGGTTGGGGGGTGGCGGGGGTTGGGGGGTGGCGGGGGTTGGGGGTGGCGGGGGTTGGGGGGGTGGCGGGGGTTGGGGGGTGGCGGGGGTTGGGGGGTGGCGGGGGTTGGGGGGTGGCGGGGTTGGGGGGTGGCGGGGGTTGGGGGGTGGCGGGGGTTGGGGGGTGGCGGGGGTTGGGGGGTGGCGGGGGTTGGGGGGTGGCGGGGGTTGGGGGGGTGGCGGGGGTTGGGGGGTGGCGGGGGTTGGGGGGTGGCGGGGGTTGGGGGGGTGGCGGGGGTTGGGGGGTGGCGGGGGTTGGGGGGTGGCGGGGGTTGGGGGGGTGGCGGGGGTTGGGGGGTGGCGGGGGTTGGGGGGTGGCGGGGGTTGGGGGGTGGCGGGGGTTGGGGGGTGGCGGGGGTTGGGGGGTGGCGGGGGTTGGGGGGTGGCGGGGGTTGGGGGTGGCGGGGTTGGGGGTGGCGGGGGTTGGGGGTGGCGGGGGTTGGGGGGTGGCGGGGGTTGGGGGGTGGCGGGGGTTGGGGGGTGGCGGGGGTTGGGGGGTGGCGGGGGTTGGGGGGTGGCGGGGGTTGGGGGGTGGCGGGGGTTTGGGGGGTGGCGGGGGTTGGGGGGTGGCGGGGGTTGGGGGGTGGCGGGGGTTGGGGGGTGGCGGGGGTTGGGGGGTGGCGGGGGTTGGGGGGTGGCGGGGGTTGGGGGGTGGCGGGGGTTGGGGGGGTGGCGGGGGTTGGGGGGGTGGCGGGGGTTGGGGGGTGGCGGGGGTTGGGGGGTGGCGGGGGTTGGGGGGTGGCGGGGGTTGGGGGGGTGGCGGGGGTTGGGGGGTGGCGGGGGTTGGGGGGTGGCGGGGGTTGGGGGGTGGCGGGGGTTGGGGGGTGGCGGGGGTTGGGGGGGTGGCGGGGGTTGGGGGTGGCGGGGGTTGGGGGGTGGCGGGGGTTGGGGGGGTGGCGGGGGTTGGGGGGTGGCGGGGGTTGGGGGGTGGCGGGGGTTGGGGGGTGGCGGGGGTTGGGGGGTGGCGGGGGTTGGGGGGTGGCGGGGGTGGCGGGGGTTGGGGGTGGCGGGGGTTGGGGGGTGGCGGGGGTTGGGGGGTGGCGGGGGTTGGGGGGTGGCGGGGGTTGGGGGGTGGCGGGGGTTGGGGGGGTGGCGGGGGTTGGGGGGTGGCGGGGGTTGGGGGGTGGCGGGGGTTGGGGGGTGGCGGGGGTTGGGGGGTGGCGGGGGTTGGGGGGTGGCGGGGGTTGGGGGGTGGCGGGGGTTGGGGGGTGGCGGGGGTTGGGGGGTGGCGGGGGTTGGGGGGTGGCGGGGGTTGGGGGGTGGCGGGGGTTGGGGGTGGCGGGGGTTGGGGGGTGGCGGGGGTTGGGGGGGGTGGCGGGGGTTGGGGGGGTGGCGGGGGTTGGGGGGTGGCGGGGGTTGGGGGGGTGGCGGGGGTTGGGGGGTGGCGGGGGTTGGGGGGTGGCGGGGGTTGGGGGGTGGCGGGGGTTGGGGGGTGGCGGGGGTTGGGGGGTGGCGGGGGTTGGGGGGTGGCGGGGGTTGGGGGGGTGGCGGGGGTTGGGGGGTGGCGGGGGTTGGGGGGGTGGCGGGGGTTGGGGGGTGGCGGGGGTTGGGGGGTGGCGGGGGTTGGGGGGTGGCGGGGGTTGGGGGGTGGCGGGGGTTGGGGGGTGGCGGGGGTTGGGGGGTGGCGGGGGTTGGGGGGTGGCGGGGGTTGGGGGGTGGCGGGGGTTGGGGGGTGGCGGGGGTTGGGGGGTGGCGGGGGTTGGGGGGTGGCGGGGGTTGGGGGGTGGCGGGGGGTTGGGGGGTGGCGGGGGTTGGGGGGTGGCGGGGGTTGGGGGGGTGGCGGGGGTTGGGGGGTGGCGGGGGTTGGGGGGTGGCGGGGGTTGGGGGGGGTGGCGGGGGTTGGGGGGTGGCGGGGGTTGGGGGGTGGCGGGGGTTGGGGGGTGGCGGGGGTTGGGGGGTGGCGGGGGTTGGGGGGTGGCGGGGGGTTGGGGGGTGGCGGGGGTTGGGGGGTGGCGGGGGTTGGGGGGTGGCGGGGGTTGGGGGGGTGGCGGGGGTTGGGGGGTGGCGGGGGTTGGGGGGTGGCGGGGGTTGGGGGGTGGCGGGGGTTGGGGGGGTGGCGGGGGTTGGGGGGTGGCGGGGGTTGGGGGTGGCGGGGGTTGGGGGGTGGCGGGGGTTGGGGGGTGGCGGGGGTTGGGGGGTGGCGGGGGTTGGGGGGTGGCGGGGGTTGGGGGGTGGCGGGGGTTGGGGGGTGGCGGGGGTTGGGGGGGTGGCGGGGGTTGGGGGGTGGCGGGGGTTGGGGGGTGGCGGGGGTTGGGGGGTGGCGGGGGTTGGGGGGTGGCGGGGGTTGGGGGGTGGCGGGGGTTGGGGGGTGGCGGGGGTTGGGGGGTGGCGGGGGTTGGGGGTGGCGGGGGTTGGGGGTGGCGGGGGTTGGGGGGTGGCGGGGGTTGGGGGGTGGCGGGGGTTGGGGGGTGGCGGGGTTGGGGGGTGGCGGGGGTTGGGGGGGTGGCGGGGGTTGGGGGGTGGCGGGGGTTGGGGGGTGGCGGGGGTTGGGGGGTGGCGGGGGTTGGGGGGTGGCGGGGGTTGGGGGGTGGCGGGGGTTGGGGGGTGGCGGGGGTTGGGGGGTGGCGGGGGTTGGGGGGTGGCGGGGGTTGGGGGGTGGCGGGGGTTGGGGGGGTGGCGGGGGTTGGGGGGTGGCGGGGGTTGGGGGGTGGCGGGGGGTTGGGGGGGTGGCGGGGGTTGGGGGGGTGGCGGGGGTTGGGGGGTGGCGGGGGTTGGGGGGTGGCGGGGGTTGGGGGGTGGCGGGGGTTGGGGGTGGCGGGGGTTGGGGGGTGGCGGGGGTTGGGGGGTGGCGGGGGTTGGGGGTGGCGGGGTTGGGGGGTGGCGGGGGTTGGGGGGTGGCGGGGGTTGGGGGGTGGCGGGGGTTGGGGGGTGGCGGGGGTTGGGGGGTGGCGGGGGTTGGGGGGTGGCGGGGGTTGGGGGGTGGCGGGGGTTGGGGGGTGGCGGGGGTTGGGGGTGGCGGGGGTTGGGGGGTGGCGGGGGTTGGGGGGTGGCGGGGGTTGGGGGGTGGCGGGGGTTGGGGGGTGGCGGGGGTTGGGGGGTGGCGGGGGTTGGGGGGTGGCGGGGGTTGGGGGGTGGCGGGGGTTGGGGGTGGCGGGGGTTGGGGGGTGGCGGGGGTTGGGGGGTGGCGGGGGTTGGGGGGTGGCGGGGGTTGGGGGGTGGCGGGGGTTGGGGGGTGGCGGGGGTTGGGGGGTGGCGGGGGTTGGGGGTGGGTGGCGGGGGTTGGGGGGTGGCGGGGGTTGGGGGGGGGTGGCGGGGGTTGGGGGGTGGCGGGGGTTGGGGGGTGGCGGGGGTTGGGGGGTGGCGGGGGTTGGGGGTGGCGGGGGTTGGGGGGTGGCGGGGGTTGGGGGGTGGCGGGGGTTGGGGGGTGGCGGGGGTTGGGGGTGGCGGGGGGGTTGGGGGGGTGGCGGGGGTTGGGGGGTGGCGGGGGTTGGGGGGGTGGCGGGGGTTGGGGGGTGGCGGGGGTTGGGGGGTGGCGGGGGTTGGGGGGGTGGCGGGGGTTGGGGGTGGCGGGGGTTGGGGGGTGGCGGGGGTTGGGGGTGGCGGGGGTTGGGGGGTGGCGGGGGTTGGGGGGTGGCGGGGGTTGGGGGGTGGCGGGGGTTGGGGGGTGGCGGGGGGTTGGGGGGTGGCGGGGGTTGGGGGGTGGCGGGGGTTGGGGGGTGGCGGGGGTTGGGGGGGTGGCGGGGGTTGGGGGGTGGCGGGGGTTGGGGGGTGGCGGGGGTTGGGGGGTGGCGGGGGTTGGGGGGTGGCGGGGGGTTGGGGGGTGGCGGGGGTTGGGGGGTGGCGGGGGTTGGGGGGTGGCGGGGTTGGGGGGTGGCGGGGGTTGGGGGGTGGCGGGGGTTGGGGGTGGCGGGGGTTGGGGGGGTGGCGGGGGTTGGGGGGTGGCGGGGGTTGGGGGGTGGCGGGGGTTGGGGGGTGGCGGGGGTTGGGGGGTGGCGGGGGTTGGGGGGTGGCGGGGGTTGGGGGGTGGCGGGGGTTGGGGGGGTGGCGGGGGTTGGGGGGTGGCGGGGGTTGGGGGTGGCGGGGGTTGGGGGGTGGCGGGGGTTGGGGGGTGGCGGGGGTTGGGGGGTGGCGGGGGTTGGGGGGTGGCGGGGGTTGGGGGGTGGCGGGGGTTGGGGGGTGGCGGGGGTTGGGGGGTGGCGGGGGTTGGGGGGTGGCGGGGGTTGGGGGGGTGGCGGGGGTTGGGGGGTGGCGGGGGTTGGGGGGTGGCGGGGGTTGGGGGGTGGCGGGGGTTGGGGGGTGGCGGGGGTTGGGGGGTGGCGGGGGGTTGGGGGGTGGCGGGGGTTGGGGGTGGCGGGGGTTGGGGGGTGGCGGGGGTTGGGGGGGTGGCGGGGGTTGGGGGGTGGCGGGGGTTGGGGGGTGGCGGGGGTTGGGGGGTGGCGGGGGGGTTGGGGGGTGGCGGGGGTTGGGGGGTGGCGGGGGTTGGGGGGTGGCGGGGGTTGGGGTGGCGGGGGTTGGGGGGTGGCGGGGGTTGGGGGGGCGGGGGTTGGGGGTGGCGGGGTTGGGGGGTGGCGGGGGTTGGGGGTGGCGGGGGTTGGGGGGTGGCGGGGGGTGGGGGGTGGCGGGGGGTGGGGGGTGGGGGGTGGCGGGGGGTGGTGGGGGGTGGCGGGGGGGTGGGGGGGTGGCGGGGGTGGGGGGTGGCGGGGGGTGGGGGGTGGCGGGGGTGGGGGGTGGCGGGGGGTGGGGGGTGGCGGGGGGTGGGGGTGGCGGGGGTTAGGGGGTGGCGGGGGTTAGGGGGTGGCGGGGGTTAGGGGGTGGCGGGGGGTTAGGGGGTGGCGGGGGGGGTTAGGGGGTGGCGGGGGGTTAGGGGGTGGCGGGGGTTAGGGGGTGGCGGAGGGTGGCGGGGGGGTGGGGGTTGGTGGGGGGGTGGGGGTTGGCGGGGGGGTGGGGGTTGGCGGGGGGGTGGGGGTTGGCGGGGGGGTGGGGGTTGGCGGGGGGGTGGGGTGGCGGGGGAGCGGCGCAGTGGCGGGGGAGCGGCGCAGTGGCGGGGCAGTGGCGGGGGGTGGGGAGTGGCGGGGAGGGAGAGTGGCGGGGGTGGGGGGGGGGAGTGGCGGGGTGGGGGAGTGTGGTGGGTGGGTGTGACGCGGGGGGGTTGTGGGGGAGTGTGTGGCGGGGGGGAGTGGGGGGGGAGTGGGGGGGGGGAGTGGGGGGAGTTGGGGGGGGGAGTGGGGGAGAGGGAGTGGGGGGGGAGTGGGGGGGGAGTGGGGGGGAGTGGGGGGGAGTGGGGATGGGGGAGTGGGGAGGGGGAGTGGGGAGGGGGAGTGGGGGTGGGGAGGGGGAGTGGGGAGTGGGGGGGGGGGAGTGGGGAGGGGGGGGGGAGTGGGGAGGGGGGGGGGGAGTGGGGAGGGGGGGGAGTGGGGAGGGGGGGGGGGAGTGGGGAGGGGGGGGAGTGGGGGTGGGGAGGGGGGGTGGGGAGGGAGTGGGGGGGAGTGGGGGGGGAGGGGGGAGTGGGGGGGGAGTGGGGGGGGGGAGTGGGGGGGGGGAGTGGGGGGGGAGTGGGGGGGGGAGTGGGGGGGGAGAGTGGGGGGGGAGTGGGGGGGGTGGAGTGGGGGGGGAGTGGGGGGGAGAGTGGGGGGGGGGAGAGTGGGGGGGGAGGGAGAGTGGGGGGGGGAGAGTGGGGGGGGGGAGAGTGGGGGGGGGGAGAGTGGGGGGGGGGGGAGAGTGGGGGGGGGGAGAGTGGGGGGGGGAGAGTGGGGGGGGAGAGTGGGGGGGGGGGAGAGTGGGGGGGGGGAGAGTGGGGGGGGGGAGAGTGGGGGGGGGGGGAGAGTGGGGGGGGGAGAGTGGGGGGGGGGGAGAGTGGGGGGGGGGAGAGTGGGGGGGGGGAGAGTGGGGGGGGGGAGAGTGGGGGGGGGGAGAGTGGGGGGGGGGAGAGTGGGGGGGGAGAGTGGGGGGGGAGAGTGGGGGGGGAGAGTGGGGGGGGAGAGTGGGGGGGGGAGAGTGGGGGGGAGAGTGGGGGGGGGAGAGTGGGGGGGAGAGTCGGGGGGGAGTGGGGGGGGGGGGGGGAGTGGGGGGGGGAGTGGGGGGGAGTGGGGGGGGGGAGTGGCGGGGGAGTGGCGGGGGAGTGGCGGGGGGAGTGGCGGGGGAGTGGCGGGGGTGGGGGGGAGTGGTGGGGGGAGTGGCGGGGGGTGGGGGGGTGGGGGGGAGTGGCGGGGGGTGGGGGAGTGGCGGGGGGTGGGGGGGAGTGGCGGGGGGTGGGGGGGGGGAGTGGCGGGGGGTGGGGGGGAGTGGCGGGGGGTGGGGGGGAGTGGCGGGGGGGTGGGGGGGAGTGGCGGGGGGGTGGGGGGGAGTGGCGGGGGTGGGAGGGAGTGGCGGGGGGTGGGGGGGGAGTGGCGGGGGGTGGGGGGGAGTGGCGGGGGGTGGGGGGGAGTGGCGGGGGGTAGGGGGAGTGGCGGGGGGTAGGGGGAGTGACGGGGGGTAGGGGGAGTGGCGGGGGGTGGGGGGAGTGGCGGGGGGTAGGGGGGAGTGGCGGGGGGGAGTGGCGGGGGGTGGGGGGAGTGGCGGGGGGTGGGGGGGGTGTGGCGGGGGGTGGGGGGGGAGTGGCGGGGGGTGGGGGGGGAGTGGCGGGGGGTGGGGGGGGGAGTGGCGGGGGGGGAGTGGCGGGGGGGGAGTGTGGCGGGGGTGGGGGGGTGTGGCTGGGGTGTGGCGGGGGGTGGGGGGGAGTGGCAGGGAGTGGCGGGGGAGTGGCAGGGGAGTGGCGGGGGAGTGGCGGGGGAGTGGGGAGTGGCGGGGGGTGGGGGGGAGTGGCAGGGGGTGGGGGGGGAGTGGCAGGGGGGTGGGGGGGAGTGGCAGGGGGTGGGGGGGAGTGGCAGGGGGTGGGGGGGAGTGGCAGGGGGTGGGGGGGAGTGGCGGTGGGGTGGGGAGTGGCGGGGGGGTGGGGTGGGGTGGGGTGGGGAGTGGCGGGGGGTGGGGTGGGGAGTGGCGGGGGGGTGGGTGGGGAGTGGCGGGGGGGTGGGTGGGGAGTGGCGGGGGGGTGGGTGGGGAGTGGCGGGGGGGTGGGTGGGGAGTGGCGGGGGGGTGGGTGGGGAGTGGCGGGGGGGTGGGTGGGGAGTGGCGGGGGGGTGGGTGGGGAGTGGCGGGGGGGTGGGGGGGAGTGGCGGGGGGGTGGGTGGGGAGTGGCGGGGGGTGGGGGAGTGGGGTGGCGGGGTGGGGAGTGGCGGGGGTGGGGGAGGGCTGTATCACAGGCTCAATTATCCTCCTGTCACTTCCCCAAATCCACTTTGGCCTGTAGGCCCAATTGTTAGCACGGAGGTTCCGGGTACCTTATAGATTTGGGTGGCCTCTCGTACAGGGCTGGCCTGGTGCTCACGGTGTGTTGGGCTGTCTCGGCACTGCAAGCAGATCAACAGCCGGTCGGTGTCACAAAACAACTTGAGCCGCAGGCCATGTTGCTGGCAGTAAAGGCCGGCCAACGAGCGCGCCTCCTCGCTTATAGCCTGCACCACCTGGTTGGAGCGGAGGGGCCCCTGGCCGGCTGCCTCTCGGCACTCCGGGCAGCGGAGGCCCGGAGCTTGCCGCTGCCAGTACTCCTGCACGCAAGGGCGGCAGAAGTTATGGCCGCAGTGGAGGATGACCGGGTCTGTGAACACCTCCAGGCAGATGGGGCAGAGCAGCTCCTCCGTGAAGCTCACGTGAGCCCAAGCTAGTGCCATGGTTGCCCTTGCCCTTTTGACCCGCACCCACCCCTTCCTCCCCCTCACTAAACAACACCCAAGAGCAACAAGGCCAAACAGAGGCACGTTCACCTGGAACTTCTTTAAATGACCCAAATCAATGAGGCCATATTGATTGACTCCTAATTGAATCTCTCAGCCAATCCCCTTGCCTGTCCTTTGATGATCACCTGACCATTTCCTCAGGCTCAGGTGATGATTGACTGGCAGCCTGAGGTCAAGGGCGGGTCTCTCAACTTTGATGGTCCGTCAGAGGTGACACAGGGTTGCCACGGTGAAGGCCATCTCGGCCTTTTCTCATTCTAATTCACTCCCCTGCCTACCCCTAAATGTCATGAAGCCTCTGGCCTACAACCGAAGAACAATTTTGAAGGGACAGGTCCAAGTACCCCTGGTAACCCTCGCTGCCAGAACTCCAGCAGCAACCCCCAAACTGTGTCTTCCTGGTGGGACGTTAGAACCCGAGGACCCCAAGTTGTCTTCTCAGGTGCTCATCAAAGTTGCTGACAGCCGCAACTGGAATGGATGCTCAGAGGATGTTCCCCATTGTGGGAGAGTCTAGGACCAGAGGGCATCATTTCAGGATAAGCTGTCGCCTATTGAAGAAAGAGATGAGGAGGAATTTCTTCTTTTGATCAGTAAGGGAATCAAGGGTTATGGGTAAGTCTGGAATTTTCTGCCTAATCGCTGTCTCTCGCTGTGTCCCTTTAAGATGCTTCTGAGAACCAACCTCTTTGATGTAGTCTCTGATCACCTGGCCTAATATTTCCCTGCATGAGTGGCGTCAGTTTCTTGTCTCATTTGAAGCTCCTGTGAAGCACCTTGGGACAGTTTACTCCATTAAAGGCGCTATCTAAATGCACCTTGTTGTTGCTCGGCTGTTCATGCTTGCTCTTTCACCCATCTGAGCAGTGTGTTAAATCAAGATGAACCAGAGAATATCAAAATTGTCCTCAGTGTCACTCTAAGAAGGTGGGGGAGTGGCAGGGTGGGGGGGAGGAGCGTGCTAACCTGGGGGGAGGGGTACTCCCCTGTCCGACACTGCTATGGACAGTGACTCCCTCACTGGTGTGCAGTTCCAGGGCTGCCACCATACCCTGATTTGTCCATTGAGCAGCTGCTAGCCAACCAAGGGATGCATCATGGTAGATTCAAATCCTCAGAATTCTAAGTTTCTCTGCTGTTGGGGGTATGGGAGTGAGGGTTCGGCGAGACAGGGAGAGGTGTGGGTGAGTGGAGTGGTTGGTTGGGAGGTGGCAGGAAGGGAGGGGGAGTACAGAAGAAGGGGACATAACCTGAAAATCAGAGCAGGAGAATGGTTCAGAAAGATCTCTTGACACGAAGGGCGATTGAAATGTGCGACTCCTCCCAACACGCCCCCACCACAAAACGAGCAGCTCGCTCGATGAATACTGTTAAATCTGAGAGAGGAGCATTTTTGTGGCTTCAAAGATTTGAAAGGATGTGGGTGGATGGAGATAAGAGAGAGCAGCCATTCGATTTGATTGTGGGATAGGTTGGAGGGGCTGAGCAGCCGTCTCTTGCAAGAGAATTTTGTCCTGGTGAGGGGGGGGGGGGGAGGTGTTGCAACTATGTGTGATTGAAGCTGAATGTCTGGGGGAATAAGATAGTTTGGGGATAAAGACTTGTGGCGAGATGTGGAGTAAAGGGTTAACTCTAACAATAGTTACTGGGCATGTGCAAAATGAGCTCTGTCGTTGGGGTTGATTGGGGTTGGTTGGGGTTGGGGGGGTTGGGGGGAGGTTGAGGTTGGGGGGGTTGGGGTTGGGGTTGGGGGGTTGGGGTTGGGGTTGGAGGGTGGGTTTGGGGGGGGGGTTGGGGTTGGGGGGGAAGGGGGGGGAGAGGGAGTGGGGGGCACAGGGTTTCAAATCTCCCCCACATCAGCCAAGGAAATTTAAATATACAAAACAACAAAGAACAAAGAAATGTACAGCACAGGAACAGGCCCTTCGGCCCTCCAAGCCCGTGCCGACCATGCTGCCCGACTAAACTACAATCTTCTACACTTCCTGGGTCCGTATCCTTCTATTCCCATCCTATTCATATATTTGTCAAGATGCCCCTTAAATGTCCCTATCGTCCCTGCTTCCACTACCTCCTCCGGTAGCGAGTTCCAGGCACCCACTACCCTCTGTGTAAAAAACTTGCCTCGTACATCTACTCTAAACCTTGCCCCTCTCACCTTAAACCTATGCCCCCTAGTAATTGACCCCTCTACCCTGGGGAAAAGCCTCTGACTATCCACTCTGTCTATGCCCCTCATAATTTTGTATACCTCTATCAGGTCTCCCCTCAACCTCCTTCGTTCCAGTGAGAACAAACCGAGTTTATTCAATCACTCCTCATAGCTAATGCCCTCCATACCAGGCAACATTCTGGTAAATCTCTTCTGCACCCTCTCTAAAGCCTCCACATCCTTCTGGTAGTGTGGCGACCAGAATTGAACACTATACTCCAAGTGTGGCCTAACTAAGGTTCTATACAGCTGCAACATGACTTGCAATTCTTATACTCAATGCCCCGGCCAATGAAGGCAAGCATGCCGTATGCCTTCTTGACTACCTTCTCCACCTGTGTTGCCCTTTCAATGACCTGTGGACCTGTACTCCTAGATCTCTTTGACTTTCAATACTCTTGAGGGTTCTACCATTCACTGTATATTCCCTACCTGCATTAGACCTTCCAAAATGCATTACCTCACATTTGTCCGGATTAAACTCCATCTGCCATCTCTCCGCCCAAGTCTCCAGACAATCTAAATCCTGCTGTATCCTCCGACAGTCCTCATCGCTATCCGCAATTCACCAACCTTTGTGTCGTCTGCAAACTTACTAATCAGACCAGTTACATTTTCCTCCAAATCATTTATATATACTACAAAGAGCAAAGATCCAGCACTGATCCCTGTGGAACACCACTGGTCACAGCCCTCAAATTAGAAAAGCATCCCTCCATTGCTACTCTCTGCCTTCTATGGCCTAGCCAGTTCTGTATCCACCTTGCCAGCTCACGCCTGATCCGTGTGACTTCACCTTTTGTACTCGTCTACCATGAGGGACCTTGTCAAAGGCCTTACTGAAGTCCATATAGACAACATCTACTGCCCTACCTGCATCAATCATCTTAGTGACCTCCTCGAAAAACTCTATCAAGTTAGTGAGACACGACCTCCCCTTCACAAAACCGTGCTGCCTCTCACTAATACGTCCATTTGCTTCCAAATGGGAGTAGATCCTGTCTCGAAGAATTCTCTCCAGTAATTTCCCTACCACTGAAGTAAGGCTCACGGGCCTGTAGTTCCCAGGATTATCCTTGCTACCCTTCTTAAACAGAGGAACAACATTGGCTATTCTCCAGTCCTCCGGGACAATCCCTGAAGACAGCGAGGATCCAAAGATTTCTGTCAAGGCCTCAGCAATTTCCTCTCCAGCCTCCTTCAGTATTCTGGGGTAGATCCCATCAGGCCCTGGGGACTTATCTACCTTAATATTTTTTAAGACACCCAACACCTCGTCTTTTTGGATCACAATGTGACCCAGGCTATCTACACCCCCTTCTCCAGACTCAACATCTACCAATTCCTTCTCTTTGGTGAATGCTGATGCAAAGTATTCATTTAGTACCTCGCCCATTTCCTCTGGCTCCACACATAGATTCCCTTGCCTATCCTTCAGTGGGCTAACCCTTTTCCTGGCTACCCTCTTGCTTTTTATGTACGTGTAAAAAGCCTGGGATTTTCCTTAACCCTATTTGCCAATGACTTTTCATGACCCTTCTAGCCCTCCTGACTCTTTGCTTAAGTTCCTTCCTACTTTCCTTATATTCCACGCAGGCTTCGTCTGTTCCCAGCCTTTTAGCCCTGACAAATGCCTCCTTTTTCTTTTTGACGAGGCCTACAATATCACTCGTCATCCAAGGTTCCCGAAAATTGCCGTATTTATCTTTCTTCCTCACAGGAACATGCCGGTCCTGTATTCCTTTCAACTACCACTTGAAAGCCTCCCACATGTCAGATGTTGATTTGCCCTCAAACATCCGCCCCCAATCTATGTTCTTCAGTTCCTGCCTAATATTGTTATAATTAGCCTTCCCCCAATTTAGCACATTCATCCTCGGACCACTCTTATCCTTGTCCACCAGTACTTTAAAACTTACTGAATTGTGGTCACTGTTACCGAAATGCTCCCCTACTGAAACATCTACCACCTGGCCGGGCTCATTCCCCAATACCAGGTCCAGTACTGCCCCTTCCCTAGTTGGACTGTCTACATATTGTTTTAAGAAGCCCTCCTGGATGCTCCTTACAAACTCCGCCCGTCCAAGCCCCTGGCACTAAGTGAGTCCCAGTCAATATTGGGGAAGTTGAAGTCTCCCATCACCACAACCCTGTTGTTTTTACTCTTTTCCAAAATGTGTCTACCTATCTGCTCCTCTATCTCCCGCTGGCTGTTGGGAGGCCTGTAGTATACCCCCAACATTGTGACTGCACCCTTCTTATTCCTGATCTCTACCCATATAGCCTCACTGCCCTCTGAGGTGTCCTCTCGCAGTACAGCTGTGATATTCTCCCTAACCAGTAGCGCAACTCCGCCACCCCTTTTACATCCCCCTCTATCCCGCCTGAAACATCTAAATCCTGGAACGTTTAGCTGCCAATCCTGCCCTTCCCTCAACCAGGTCTCTGTAATGGCAACAACATCATAGTTCCACCATAGTTTATGATTAATAAATCAGAAATGTAAAGCTCGACTCTAGCCAATCTGGAAATCTGCCATCCTTACCAGCCTGGCCTGGCCAGCAAGATTGATAACGAGAGACAGTTAGCCAGTAATGTAAAGATGGACAGCAAGAGTTTCTAAAGACATTTAAAGTGTGAAAAGACATTTGAATCAGAAAACTGTGCATTGGTCCTATGGGCGTCTAGGGAATTGGTGATGGAAATTAGGGTTATGGCAGATGAATTAAAGGAGTATTTTGCATCTATCTTCACCACAGGTGACACAAGCAACATCCCAGAAATAGCTGTACATCAGGAGATGGGTGGAATGCAGAAAGTTGTAACCGCCTGGGAAGTGTGGTATTAAGTCAATTGTTGGGTCTGCTGGCTGACAACTCCACGGGTCTGGGTGGGTTTCATACTAAGGTGTTGAAAGAAGTCTCTAATGAGATAATTGATGTGATGTTTTAATTTTCCAAAATTCCCTGGATTCGGGGAAGGTTCTTTTAGATTGGAAAATAGTAAATGTAACTCCTTTTATTTAAAAAGAGAGAGACACAGTGGGAAACTACAGGCCAGTTAGCCGAACATCTATCGTAGGGAAATGTTAGAAGCCGTTGTTAAAGATTTACATCAGGACACTTGTAGACATTCAAGTTAATCAAAGTCAGTATGGTTTTGTGAAAGGGAAATCATGTTTTACTAATTTATTGGAGTTCTTTGCATGAGTCACATGAGCTGTGGATAAAGGGGAATTGGTGGATGTACTGTCCTTAGATTTCCAGAAGGTATTTGATAAGGTGCCACATCACAAATTATTGTGTAAAGTAAAAGCTCATGGTGCAGGGGATAACATACTGGCATGGACAGAAGATTGGCTACCTAAATAGAAACAGTTGGCATAAGTGGGTCTTAAGGGCGGTATGGTAGCACAGTGGTTAGCACTGTCACTTCACAGCGCCAGGTTCCCAGGCTCGATTCCCAACTTTGGTCACTGCACGTTCTCCCTCTATGCACATGGGTTTCCCCCGGTTTCCTCCCACAAGTCCCGAAAAACATGCTTGTTAGGTGAATTGGGCATTCTGATTTCTCCCTCTATGTACACGAACAGGCGCCGGAATGTGGCGACGAGGGGTTTTTCACAGTAACTTCATTGCAGTGTTAATGTAAGCCTACTTGTGACAATAAAGGTTATTATTATTTTCATTATTTTTCTGGTTGGCAGTATGTGACATGTGGGCCAGGATTCTCCCGCAATTGGCGGGATGGCCCGACGCTGGCGCCAAGAGTGGCGTGAAGCACTCCGGTGTCGGGCCGCCCGTAGTTGTGGAATCCTCTGCACTTCTGGGGTCTAGGGGTTGGCGCTGCGCCAACCGGTGCCGAATGGCCGGCGCGAGTTGGTGCATGTGCAGAACCGCCGGCATGTTCTGGCACATGCGCAGAACTGCCGGCGTGTTTCCTGCGCATGTGCAGGGGGTTTCTTCTTCGCGCTGGCCATGGCCGAGCCCTACAGAGGGCGGCACAGAGGGAAAGAATGCCCCCACGGCACAGGCCCGCCCGCAGATCGGTGGGCTCCGATCGCAGGCCAGGCCACCGTGGGCTCCCCCGGGGCCGGATCCCCCCGCGCCCCCCCGAAAACTCCGCTAGCCGCCCTCCAAGACAGGTCCCGCAGGGATGGACCATGTCCATTTCAGCCAGCAGGACTGGCCGAAAATGGGCGGCCGCACGGCCCATCAAGGCCCGGAGAATTGCCGGGGGGTTGCGCTGCCAATGGCCCTCGACCTGCGTGGCGTGATCCCCGCCCGAAAACTGGCACTGGAGAATTTGGCAGCTGGTGTCAGAGCGGGATTCACGCCGCCCTCCCCGGCGATTCTCCGCCCCAGCAGGGGCTCGGAGAATCCCGCCCGTGATGTGCCACAGGGATCATTGCTGGGGTCTCAACCGTCAACCTGAGGTTATTCATGAAAACCCGCCTTCTCACCCTTGCACCTCACCTGAGGTGTGGCGATCCTCAGGTTCAATCACCACCAGTCAGCTCTCCCCCTCAAAGGGGAATGTAGCCTATGGGATCTGGGACTATGGTGACTTTACCATACTTTATCTTACCTCAATCTTTTACAGTTTATATAAATGACGGATGAAGGGACTGAAGGGATGGTCCCTAAATTTACTGACAATGCAAAGATAGGTGGGAAAGTAAGTAGTGAAGAGGACGTAAGGTGGCTACAAAGGGACATCGGTAGATTAAGTGAGTGGGCAAAGATCTGGGAAATGCTTTATACCTACAGAAAATGTGAAGTTGTCAATTTTGTCAGGAAGAATAAAAAAGTTTATTATCTTAAATGGTGAGAGATTGCAGAGCTCAGAGGTGCAGAGGGATCTGGGTGTCCAAGAGCATGAGTCACAAAAGACTAGTATACACGTACAGCAATAATTAGGCAAGCTAATAGAATGTTATTGTTTATTGTGAGGGGCTGGTTTAGCTCACTGGGCTAAATCGCTGGCTTTTAAAGCAGACCAAGGCAGGCCAGCAGCACTGTTCAATTCCCGTACCAGCCTCCCCGAACAGGCGCCGGAATGTGGCGACTAGGGGCTTTTCACAGTAACTTCATTGAAGCCTACTTGTGACAATAAGTGATTTTCATTTTCAATTGAATTTAAATGTAGGGAGGTTACAGAGCGTTGGTGAGATCACACCTGGAGGATTATGCACAGTATTGGTCTCATTTAAGGAAAGGTGTAAATGCGTTAAAAGCAGATCAGAGAAGGTTCCCTAGACTAATACCAGGAATGGGTGGGTTGTCTTACGAGGAAAAGTTGGTGAGTTTAGGCTTGCATACACTGGAGTTCAAAAGAATGAGAGGCGACTTGACCAAAACATTTACGATCCTGAGGGGCACTGACAGGGTGGATGTGCAGAAGATGTTTCCTCTAGTGGGAGAATCTAGAACTAGGGATCGCTCATTTAAGATGAAGAACGTTTTTTTCTCTCAGAGGGTGGCGAGTCTCTGGAACTCTCTTCCTCAAAGGGCAGTGGAAGCAGAACCTTTGAATGTTTTTAAGGCCGAGCTGGATAGATTCTTGGTTAACACGGGGGTGAAAGGTTATTGGGGTCGGCAGGAATGCGGGGTTGAGGTTGCACTCATCGGCCATGATCTTATTGAATGGCGGAGCAGGCTGGAGGGGCCGAGTGGCCTACTCCTGCTCCTAATATGTATGTTTGTTTGTATGTATGTATGTCTGTGTGTGACTCCAGACCCACAGCAACGTGCTTGACTGTTAACTACCTTCTGAAGTGGCCAACTGAGACACCCCCTTAGAGGGCAGTTGGGGAAAAGAGACAAATGATGGCCCAATCAGTGACACACATATCCTGGGAACGATAGAATCAACTGGGGGTGGGGGGGGGGGGGGGGGCGGAATTCAGAAAAAGCTAATCTCACTCCGGACCCACCCAGATTTTCTGTTCTTAATGGGAATGCCCATTCAGAGACTTGTCTCATCTGGGCAGCACGGTGGCGCAGTGGGTTAGCGCTGCTGCCTCACGGCGCCGAGGTCCCAGGTTCAATCCCGGCTCTGGGTCACTGTCCTTGTGGAGTTTGCACATTCTCCCCGTGTTTGCGGGGGTTTCACCCCCACAACACAAAGATGCGCAGGGTAGGTGGATTGGCCACGCTAAATTGACCCCCTAATTGAAAAAAATGAATTGGGTACTCTAAATTGATTTTTTAAAAAGGGACTTGTCTCACCTTCTGTGAATCAGTGGAATGTAAATACATGCTTTTCGACAAAGACCATTGCCTCTTGCAGGATCTCTTCTGGTGTAAGAAGCTAACGTATCCCGAGATCAAACCACAATAACAGTGCAAGTTTCGGGGGATGAAGGCCATCCCAATGATCTCATCGCCCCGGAGGTGATGCCCACGGTACAAGGTGAGATTTGAGGATTCTCCAACCACTCTGCAATGCCAACCATTTTGAAGTAATAACTGATTCAATGTAGACTACAAAAGCAGACTAAATTTTGATAAAGCACTGGTTAGGTTTCAGCTGGAGTCTCGTGTCAGTTTTGGGCACCACATATTCGGAAAGTGGGGAGGGCTTTGGAGACGGTGGAGAGATTTACTAGAATTTTTAAAAAATGTATTCGTTCGTGCGATGTGGGTATCGCTGGCTAGGCCAACATTTATCACCCGTCCTTTATTTGCCTTGGGAAGGCCTTCTCGAACCGCTGCAGTCCACAGTGCTGAGAGGGAGGGAGTTCCAGGATTTTGACCCAGCGACAGTGAAGGAACGGCCGATTTATATTTCCAAGTCGGGCTGATGAGCGTTTTAGAAATCATAGAATCCCGACAGTGCAGAAGGAGGCCATTTGGCCCATCGAGTCTGAACCGACCCTCCGAAAGAGCACTCTACATAGTCCAACTCCCCAGCCCATCCGGCCCTATCGCTAGGGCAGCCTCGCCTGTACATCTTTGGACTGTGGGAGGAAACGGGAGCACAGATTTCAGGGAGAACGATCAAACTTCACACAGTCACCCAAGGCCGGAATTGAACCTGAATCCTGGTGCTGTGAGGCAGCAGTGCTAACCATTGTGCCACCATTCCGCCCACTTGGAGGGAACATCCAGGTTGTGATGTTCCCTTGCACCTGCTACTCTTGTCCTTCTCGATGGTAGCAGTTGTGGGTTTGGAAGGTGCTAAGGAACCTTGTGGGTTCCTGCAGTGCATCTTGTAGATGGTACATACCATTCCCACTGTTCGTCAGTGGTGGAGGGAGTGAATGTTTGTAGATGGGGTGCCTAGTAAGTGGGACTGCTTTGTTCTGAATAGTGCCGAGCCTCTTGAGTGTTGTTGGAGCTGCTCTCATCCAGGCATGTTAGGAGCATTCCATTACACTCCTGACTTGTGCCCTGTAGGTGATGGACAGGCTTTGGGGAGTCGTGAGGTGAGTTACTCACTGCAGCATTCCTAGCCTCTGATTTGCTCTGGCAGCAAAGTATTTATATGGTTGGTTCAGTTCAGTTTCTGGTCAATGGTAACGCCTAGGATGTTGAAAATTGGAGACAATCAACAACACAGAGAGGGGAAGATGGGGAAATCTGTTTGTTTACACCGTGAGCTTTTGTGATCTGGAATATGCATATGGGCAGCACGGTAGCACAGTGCGGAGTCTGCATGTTCTCACCCTGTGTGCGTGGGTTTTCTCCGGGTGCCCTGGTTTCGCCCCAGAGTCCAAAGGCGTGCAGATTAGCTAGATTGGCCATGCTAAATTGCCCTTAGTGATTAAAAAAATTAGAAGGGGTCATTGGGTTACGGGGATAGGATGGACGTGTGGGCTTAAGTGGGTCAGTGCAGACTCGATGGGACGAATGGCCTCCTTCTGCATTGTATGTTCTATGCTGCCTGAAAGGGCAGTGGAAGCAGATTAACGTTCGGATGAAAATTGGATAAATCCTCGAAGCGGAAAATGTGTGGGAAAAGAGCAGGGGTTGGGGGGGGGGGGGGGGGGGGGATTAAATTGGACAACTCGACGAAGAAGCAAACAGGCACAAAGTGCTCAGTGACCACTTGTTCAGTGGGCAGGGGAGGGCAGGGAGGCCGAATGGCCTACTCCTGCTCTTGATCTGCATATGTTCATGTGGGTATGCGATACCATGAATATAGTCATTTATCTCCGAGATGTGTGTGGGATCTTGTCATGCGCACAACAGCTGCTACGATTCTTGACCAGCGAAAATGTTTCGGGTGTTACTCCGGCGCCTGCGAAGTGCCATGGGCTCTCCTGAGGACGTGACAGGTGCCGTAGGAATGCATGTTCCTCGTTTCCTTAACTTTGTGACAAGGTCAAAGCCAGACACACACACACACACACACTGACTCAACCACGTTCTCGTTTAATTATCGAATTGCCATGGAAACCACAAACAAAGCGGGAAGCCAGAGTACAAAACTTTTCAGCTGTATTTTATAGAACACATTTGAGCGGCAAATATGTGGTAAACATTGTCCAAACCCCAATACCCTACAACATGACCATTGATGGCCCACTTCAGATACCCTGGGTGAATATTTGAAATAGATGCGGTGAGCAGTACCCTGGTTGTGGCCCAACTAGTGTTTTGTACAATTTGAGCTGCTCTCATATTGTCTGTCTTAGATGATAATAATCTTTATTGTCACAAGTAGGCTTACATTAACAGTGCAATTAGGTTACTGTGAAAAGCCCCTAGTCACCACACTCCGGCGCCTGTTCGGGTACACGGAGAATTTAGAATGTCCAATTTAGAACGTCTTTCGGGACTTGTGGGAGGAAACCGGAGCACCCGGAGGAAACCCACGCAGACACAGGGAGAACGTGCAGACTCCGCACAGACAGTGACCCAAGCCGGGAATCGAACCTGGGACCCTGGAGCTATGAAGCAACAGGGCTAACCACTGTGCTACTGTGATAGAGGAAGGTATCCCACAATCCTTCTGAATCAAGGAACTAAAAGCAGAATACTGCGGCTGCTGGAGATCTGAAATAAACAGACAGAAAATGTTGGCAAAGCTCAGTGGGTCAGGTAGTGTTTGTGGAGAGCGAGAGAAACAGTTAACATTTCCAATCCAATATGACTTTAGTTCTGAAGAAGAGACATATTAAACTTGTATTGGACTGGAAACTTTAACTCCGTTTCCCTCTCTCTCCATAGGCGCTGCCTGACCTGCTGAGTTTTTCCAGCATTTTCCGTGTTCCATTTCTTCTTGAGCATCTTATCTAGCTGCTGAGATACCTTCATGGATCTGCAGACACTCGCTCTAATGTCCCACTTTCCATCTGCACTTCTCAGTCTTCCACCGTTCTGAACCTGCAGCTATTCATTTTCCGGATTGTGTGAATCCAGTTCGCTTTGGCCTACGTTTGTCCCTGATGAATGGGGAGCCGCCCAGGTGAATGGTTATCCCACGACCAGCATCTCCAGCACACTCAAAAAAACCTCCCACGGATGATCTGCTCATGACTCCATTGCTGATTGTGGAATCTTGCTGTGCACAAATTGTAATCAGTGTCCCCTATACCTCGCGACAGGGGCTACACTTTGAGAAAGGACTTCATTGGCTGGGAAAGCGCTTTGGGACATCACGGAAGGCTCTGAATCAATGTCATTTTTTTTTTCACCAACATCGCTGAAGCAAAGGTAGACGCTCACATTGGTGTCTGTGGGATCTTGCTATGCGCAAATTGACAGCAGGGTTTCCTAGCTGACGACAATGACTGCAAAGGATTGTCACTTTTTGGGAAAGCACTTGGGGGCATTGCGTCTACGAAATTCTTCACCCCAACATCACTCTCAAAACGCAAATGGACGCGTGGGTTGCTGGTTGTGGGATCTTCCTGTGTGGAAATTGGCAGCCCTTTTTCCCCACATCGCGACAGTAACGACGTTGCATTGGCACTTTGGGGATATTCTGAAAGGTATGGTGCACCCTTTCTTGCCCATTGGATGACCCCTCAGCGACCCTTTGAGGCCAAATGTGCGTCAAGTCAGCCCAGGTCTATAGCTTGAGCTGATGGACGGTGACCGGGGCCGAATTCCTCCGTCCGTCCCTCAGCCCCGGGCTGAAGAACGGGTAAAGCTTCTCGGCAAAAGTGGCGGCGAATGTGTAGAGATGGGACATCTGGTCAGCATCGTAGAAGGACACCTGTCCCCCCTCGTGGTCCAGGTAAACACCGACCTTGCCAGGGTGGGATGCCAGGGCCAGCCGGGTGGGGGGCGAGGTCAGGGCCCGGTAGTTGCTGCCGTTCCTCAGCCACATGGCCCAGTAGCCGTCCTGCGGTGATAGGGTGATGTCCCCCTTCCGCTGGGCCGACTCCCTCGCCACGCCGACCACCCACTCTGTCTTGCCCCGCACCTCCACCTCCCAGTAATGCTTGCCCGTCTCGAATCCCTGGCAGGCCAGGACGCAGGGTGAGGAATCAAATCTCCGAGGATCGTCGGCGACCTCCTGCCAAGTCTCGTTGACCCCGGCGCTAGTCATGTCCTCCAGCAGGACAAGCCAGGGGTTGGCAGTGTTCGGGTCAAGGGTCAGGGGTGCGGGGACTGCGGCAAAGAAGAGAGGAAGCCTGTTATGCCTATTGGAGATCTTGATCTTCTGGAGTCAGAACCTTGAGGAGCAGGAGGAGGCAATTCGGCCCCTTGGACCTGCTCCTTTGCACCAACCATTAAACTCCACCCACCGGCCTTGACTACGTAACCGAAGGCCGAACGTAACCAAACCATCGACATTCACTTTAGAGTTTCTCTATTTACACCCACTGCCTCTTTGAGCGTGAGAGTTCAAGTTAGATTAATTCTAACCTCTGCACAAGTTTAAGACTTCCCTGGGATGATGTATTTTAGGGTTGAATCAACTCGATAGAATAAAGGAAACAAAACGGGAGATAAATTTAAAGGGGCCGCTCCTGGTAGGGGCACTGGCCAAAAATAACAAAGAACAACAGACACTTATCAAACATCAAATCAAAATGTGATGAGGGGTCGATAAAGCAATCCGTTCCCTGGGATGACCCCGGGGCCACACAGCTTTAATCTTCTGCCTATAAATAGAAATCGGTTTGGGAAATTTAATTCCCAGGAATTGACCGACTGGTGGGGCAGACATGAGGGCTTCAGTATAGATGAGTTTGGAGTTAAAGGTATTGATCAACCCGGTCGGACTTTATCTCAGATTGTCGGTGGCTGCAGCGTTTTTTTTCCAGTGTTTTTTTTTCCTCTCCACTGGTCGAATCGTTTACCTGGGATTATGCTGTTCTTCATCTCCTTCCACACCCGGTACTGGAGAGGCCCTTGAAATAGGCCCATGCACGGCTTGGCGGAGAGCACGGAAGGGTGTTTAATCTCCTCATTGGGCCTGGGCACAGTAAAAATACAAAAGGTGAGTTGTTAACTGTGGCGGGATTAGAATCAGCAGCAGCCGTGGAGCTGAGCGAGGGACGTTAGACCTTAGTTTTCCTTTGTCCACACAGGTGGTGTTGTCGAGACATGCAGTGATCTACGGGAGGCAGCGGGGGAGAGGGGTTTGTGTTGGTCGGGGAGGGAGGGAGCGAGGGGAGGGAGGGAGGGGAGGGGAGGTGGGGAGGGAGGGAGGGGAGGGGAGGTGGGGGGGGGGAAAAGAGTGAGGAATGTGGTAACCTCAGCAAGGGATGGCTTGTCCGTTGAGCTAGCCAGCAAAGGCATGGTGGGCTGTAGGGCCTCCTGGTGTGCGGCAACGCGATTCTAGGACATGCGATGAACGCAACGCGTACAGATTACATACCTCTCCCTCAGCCAGTTGATCTCCTGTATTTAAAAAAAGAAGAGAGAAAAACAAAATGTCAGATGTTTTTGGAAGTTAAATGGTGGAAATTGAATCATTGTTACTGGGGTTTCCCAAACCATGGGCCTCGCCCCCACCCGCCATCTCCCCACCCCCCCCGGAGTGGGATGAGATTTTGGGGTCCTGATGTGACCCTTGAGGCAGAAAAATGGCTGCCGTGGGGCTCAGAATGGATTGCTTACACAGCTCCGAGGTCCCTTTAAATCCTCCCTTTTTGTTTTTACTACAGGTGGGTGTGGCCTTAAGAACAGCTCTTTGAGGCCCCATTGCTGCTGCAAGGACAAAGAACCTGTGAAAAGGCAGGGGTTTGTTTTACTTTTTTAACCCACAGTTCCAACATTTTTCACCAGACTGATCTTCACCTACAACACTCCTCCCCTCCTGCTCCGGATAGGAGCTTGTGGTAAACACCACTAGTGATATATTGTATGTATTCCGGCACAGCCCGTATATTACAGGTACGACAGTATAACCCTGCCTGCTGGCTCCGCCCAGCAGGCGGTGTATAAAAGTGTGTGCTCTCCTGCGCTTCAGCCATTCTGGTTCCAGCTGCAGGAGGCACAACATCTTGTGCAATAAAGCCTTGATTGTTTCACCATTCACGCCTCGTGGTAATTGACGGTACATCAGAGCTCAAACACAAATCCCCCCCCCCCCCCCGGAGCCTCGTGGAGGTATTAAAATGGGGTCGCAGTGGCAAAAGGTTCAGGAAATTCAGCTTTTTAGCCAACGGGTGACGGAAACCAGGCAGAATGCGAAGACTGTCAGGCTGAAAACCCAATCTGGCAAAGCCTGCATCTGTGATGAGGCCTAGTCTGTTTGGTCCTGTCAGATTAGCGTTTCCTTTTCCACTCCCCTCTTCTTTCTCTCCATGGCATTCGCTGCATCGCTCTGTTTTCAATCAAGTTCTTTCTCGGAATGTGGGCGTCCCTGGCTACCTCAACATTTATTGCCTGTTCCTAATTGCCCCTTTAGTAGGTGCTGGTGAGCCGATTTCCTGAACCTCTGCAGTCCCCGGGGTGTAGGTACACCCACTGTGCTGTTATTAAGGGATTTTGACCCAGCGATAGTGAAGGAACGGCGATACATTTTCAGGTAATGCTGGTGAGTGATTTGAAGGGGAGTCTCCAACTGGTGGGGGTTCCCGGGTGTGGTATTATAGGTATTACGGTACCTGACAGGCTAAAGCACCATGGGTGGAAACTGTATGCTTTCTATTGGTAGAATGTATGATAGCTCCGCCCTGATAGGTGGGGTATAAGAACACGTGCCGCCCCAGCAGCCTTCATTCTGTACCTGAGCTGCTGGGGGAAACATCTAGCTTATTAAAGCTTTCAGTTGGACTACAACCTCGTTTTAGTGGTCATTGATCGTGCATCAATTTAATAAGCTAGTTTTTCTTAGAAGAAAGGATGGAGCTCCAAATCAAGCGTGAGTGTCTGCAACTTAGCCCCCACACAGCGAACTCAGCAGCAATCTTTAAGCACTGGCTGGCGTGCTTTAAAGGGTATCTCGAGACAGCTGAAAATGCACCCATGGGAGAGCAGAAACTGCACGTCCTGCACTCAAGGGTGAGCCCGGAGATTGACACCCTTATCGAGGAAGCGGAAGACTTCGATGCAGCAATAGAGCTGCTAAAAGGACACTATATTCGCCCGGTAAACCAGGTCTACGCCCGGCACCTGCTTGCAACAAGGCGACAAACCCCTGGGGAATTGCTGAAGGAATTCTACCGTGCACTCCTGGTGTTGGGCAGAAGCTGTGGCTGCCTGCAAGTTTCGGCGAGCGAACATACTGAACTCTTAGTCCGGGACGCTTTCGTGGCAGGTATGCTATCATCACAAATCCGCCAGCGCCTGTTAGAAAAGGACATCCTGGGTCTCAGGGAGGCACGGGCCCTTGCACTCCCCCAGGACGTGGCCTCCAGGAATGCCCGCGCTTACGTTCCCGACCGAGCGGCAGCCCCCTGGGCAGCGTGGAACCCCTCCGCGGCTGACCCCGAGACTTCCCCCATAGGCCTGCGCTACAAGGCGGCCTGGCAACCCCGAGGGGCCCCGCTGCTACTTTTGTGGGCAGGCAAAGCACCCCCGCCAGCGCTGCCCGGCCCGCGCATCCACCTGCAAGGGATGCAGCAAAAAGGGCCATTTCATGGGGGTATGCAAAGCCCAGATTGTTGCCGCGGTCTTCGGCGGCGAATACGGACCTCAACCACTAACTTCTCCACGGGCCCCCTGTGGCCAGCAGTCGCCGCCATCTTCATATCCCAGGGCCACATGCGGACCCCGGGCGCCGCCATCTTGTTCCGCGGACGGCACGTTGGAGGGATGGGCGCCGCCATTTTGTCCACCCCCAGCCATGTGCGACCAATGGGAGACGCCATCTTGGATAAACCCCAAGGACCCCAGCTCGGCTGAACATGCACTGCCCGAAGAGAACTCTCAACTGCTGCGACTAGCCTCGGTGACTCTGGATCAGTCTCGGCCTCGAACACTCTCAAAAGCTACGATGACCGTATTCATCAACGGGCATGAGACGTCCTGCCTAATCGACTCTGGGAGCACGGAGAGCTTCATACACCCTGACACGGAAGTCCTCCTTTGGGACCTCGCTCCCCACCTGGTTGGGAGCTCCCGGACCCATCCTGCTCCGAAAACACGTGCGGGCGCACAAGTCGGACCCGTTGGTCGAGAGGGTCCATCTGTTCCATGCTAACCCCCAGTACGCCTACGTGGCGTACCCCAATGGAACCCCACGCACATTCCAACCGCCAGTCCCACCCTCCCCTTCACCGCAGCACCTTACAGGAGGATCGGTCCTTCTACCGACCCTGTCTAGGTCCCCCCACCCACCGATGCCCCCCTCAAGCGCTCCCTTCCCAGGTCAACCGTTTTCCCCACCAGCGCCGTCTAGGGGTGCCAAAGCTGCCATGGAGATCGAAGCCACGCTCCCGGAGTCACAGACGCCCGAGCCTCCACCGGAGTCACCGCCGAGGCTCTGACGATCGCAGAGGACGACCAGGGCCCCCGATCGACTGATTGCTTCATTTTAATTGTAATCTGTAAATATAAACCATCAAATGTACATAGCTATCAGAATTGTAAATAGTTACTAAACACTGTACGGAGGTATTACGGTACCGCCATAACTAATTATACCATGTTGTTATGTTTTGTAGTTTCTGGCCACCACCCCTGCCGGGTCTTTTTTAACAGGGGGTGAATGTGGTATTATAGGTATTACGGTACCTGACAGGCTGAAGCACCATTGGTGGAAACTGTATGCTTTCTATTGGTAGAATGTATGATAGCTCCTCCCTGATAGGCAGGGTATAAGAACCCGTGCCGCCCCAGCAGCCTTCATTCTGTACCTGAGCTGCTGGGGGAAACATCTAGCTTATTAAAGCCTTCAGTTGGACTACAACCTCGTTTTAGTGGTCATTGATCGTGCATCATCGGTTATCTGCTGCTTTTGTCCTTCTGGATGGTAGTGGTCATGGGTTTGGAGGGTGTTGCCTAAGGAGCCTTGGTGCGTCCCTGCAGTGCATCTTGTGGGTGGTACTCACGGCTGCCACTGTGTGGAGGGAGTGGATGTTTGTAGAAGGGGTATGAATCAAGCGGGGCTGCTTTGTCCTGGATGGTGTTGAGCTTCTTGAGTGTTGTTGGAGCTGCACTCATCCAGGCAAGTGGGGAATATTCCAGTACACTCCTATCTTGTGCCTTGTGATGGACAGGTTTTGTGGGGGTCTGCTTTAAACTGTGCTGGTCTTTCTGTTTCGCAGTTCACCTAATGGTGGGATCTGTTGGGATTTTATCACTTTTATCCAGCCGGAGAGTGAGGAAACAATGCAGCAATCATTGCAGCACAGAAAGCACTCGAATAAACCTACAGTGTCTAGCTTATAATTCGGAAATCTTTGAACATTCTTTGAAAGAGGTGCCCAATTAATCCCTCTCTCCCCCTCTACCCTGCAGAGCCTTGCAAATTGTTTCCTTTTGAAGTCCAATTCCTTTTTGAATGTAAGTACTGAATCTGCTCTTTCAGCCACCTCTCCCCTGGGATACCGTAAGGATTTTCCCACTCGCGGGAGAGGTCAGAACCAGGGGACAGAATTTATGAATGCGAGGCCTTGCGTTTAAGACCGAGATGAGGAGAATTTTTTTTCTCTCAAAATGTCCATTGATCTGTGGACTTTGCTTGCCCAGCAAGCAGTGGGGGTTGGGTCATTGAATCTTTTCAAGGCCCACATCAGACAGATTTTAAATAGACAGAGGGGCAGATGTGGAACTGAGACCACCAACCAAATAAGCTGCGATCTTACTGTAAATTGAAGCAGGCTCGAAGGCCTAATCCTGCTCTATGCCCTCTGGGTATCTCCGACTGTGTGGGGCTGGAGGAGATTACAGTGATGGGAATTTGGGAATAAAAATGGAATTGTTCAACTGGGAGCCTGTGCATGTTTTTAAAAATTTGTTCACGGGTTGAGGGCGTGGCTGGCTGGGCCAGTATTTATTGCCCATCCCTGAGAGCATTTATGTATCAACCACATTGCTGCGGATCTAAGACAGACGTGGTCAGGACAATATAGGGTATTGTTGAACCAGTTGGGTTTTCTTACAACAGCTGCTAATGGTTTCATTGTCATCCAGCCGTGGTGGGATTTGAACCCAGGTCCCCAGAGCGTGAGCTCCGATCTCTGGATTACTAGCCCAGTGACAATACTGCTACACCACTGCCTCCCCACTGCGGGATTGGGGTGGTGGGGATGGGGTGATTGGTGAATGGGATTTGGAGCGAGCTAAGACATGGGCAGCAGAGGTCTGAATGACCTCAGGTTTATGGAGGCTATCACGGGATAGGCCAGCCAGGAAGGAATGGGTGTAGTAGAGTCTGGAGGTAACAAAATGTGGGGATAAAGGTTTCAGCAGCAGATGAGTAGAGGCCTCTGTTACATCTCCAGTCAGGCTTACTGCTGGCATGGTCACTGGTGTCTGTGGAGGTTCCCAGACAGTTTTTGTTGGGCGTTCATTCTTGAGGTGCACCAGCCGCTGTTATGCCAGTGATCTCTCGTGATGAACGAGGTGGGCAAAGGGACGGAAGCAAAACCCCTGCATTAACAGGGTAACTCCCTGGCGAAAGAGCGCACCCGGATTAAAAGCGGGGGGGGGGGGGGGGGGGCAGCCAATGGCAGACGTCCCGTGTTGCTGTCGAAGTGACGGAAACCAGATTGTGTGGGAGGGGGTGGTGGTTGTCCCTCTCAGCAGAGTAACCTGTCTTGGTTGACCAATTGGGGGCACAGAGTGGGGAATCATCCCAGGGGGAAAGAGTGCCCCTCGGGCAGAGGTATTTTAGAAAGAGCGGCAAGCATGTATGTCCTGAAGATCATTTGTTGAAAAATCCCATTTTTTTTCCTACTAATGGAGTTTCTGAAAGTTGATCATTACAGGAAGTAATGGGATCCAGCAAGGGATGGGCCAGCGTATTGAGGCACCAATTGAGCAAAGAACTGTGGGAACTTGACCCAAACACCTTCGAGCCCCTGATTGAGGGGGTGGACGAATCTTGTTCTGGCTGCACAACTGCCGTGAGGAAGGTGGACTGCTTTCAACGAATGCTGACTGTGAATAATAAGAGTGAAAACAGACTGAAATATCAGATAGCTTCTACCATTAGGTGGGGGGGGGGGGGTCTTTTCGGAAAAACCTGCAGCTGTTCTAACCAACGAGGAACTTGGCAAGCAAGACATAAAACGAACAGGCGTATCCTGATACTGTGCAAAGAGAGGGCTAGGGCAGGGGGGAGGGGTGGGGGAATAATTTTAACCTATCACTTCTGATATGAAGCGAACAGGGTCGGGTTGGTGACCCATTTGGTGGACTCTCCGAAACTGGGAGTGGAATTGCCCGAAAGGCTGTGGTCCCTGACGACTCTGGGGGGGCATCGGGGCCAAGTGGAATTTTCCATTCGACCGCCGAAATTAGGCCTCGAAATGAAGCAGCCCTAGAACATTCAGCCCCGGAGGCTGCTGGAAGCAACCGAGGGAGAAAAATCAACAATGGGGTCTCAAAGAACTGTGTGTATTCTTCGTTTTTGTTTATTATTCTAAAGATATTGAGGAGCTATCCCGCCCAGCATTACCCCCCACCCCCACTCCCCCAAGAAAGAGCTCCTCTAATAAAACCTCTAGGAATATGTCTGGCCAGTGTCAGGGAACCCCTACCCTCCCATTACCTGTAGGAACTGCAGGCTGTCATGTTGATTGGCAGCGGTCTGGCAGTATATGATGTCTTTCTGTATGGAGATCAGCGCCCGCTGGATACCGCGCAGGTTTTCTTCCAAGGGCTGCAGCAGGCTGCGCATGTGCTCGGCCAGCTCCTTCTTCAGGGCGAGCTCCCTCTCGTCCAGGAACTGCCGCATTCTAGCAAACTCCTCCGAGACGTGGTGCATCAGACCCTCGGTCGTCCCCTGTGGAAGGAAAGGGGTGAACTCAGCAGCGGAGAGGGTGTCGGACACTGGAGAGCGCCGGAGGAGCGAGGGACGGTCGCACATTTAAGATGGGCGCTAACCTTTCATCTTTGGGTTAGGGTACATCATGTGGCAGACATTGACCTCTCGCGTCTCGGGCTGGGTGGCTTTGTGGGTCAGACATTGACCTCTGAGCTCTGGGAATGGGCGTGTCAGGGGTCAGACGCTGATCGTTCTCCTCTGGGACTGCGTGCCACCTTTCACATTCTAGACATACGTTCAAATTGAAAACAGATGACTGAGATGGATATTCCTTTCTGCTTATCCTGTGTAAAATAACACATGCAGTCAACCCAATGTCTATATGAGCCCGACGTACAAAATTCTTCCACTTTAGGGTTACGTTGTCAGCCTGGGTCGGCATGACAGGGAGGCCTGTGATTTAGTCACCCTGCTGGAGGAGGCTGCTCACCCCTCAGAGACAGGGCATGGGGGAGAACAGAAGATTGACGGCCAGTGTGTAAGATCAAGCCGACGAAACACCCTTTCCCAGCTCGGCACCACAGCTATCCTGGGAGTGTTTGATAGGGACAGTGTAGAGGGAGCTTTACTCTGTATCTAACCCCGTGCTGTACCTGTCCTGGGAGTGTTTGATAGGGACAGTGTAGAGGGAACTTTACTCTGTATCTAACCCCGTGCTGTACCTGTCCTGGGAGTGTTTGATAGGGACAGTGTAGAGGGAGCTTTACTCTGTATCTAACCCCGTGCTGTACCTGTCCTGGGAGTGTTTGATAGGGACAGTGTAGAGGGAGCTTTACTCTGTATCTAACCCTGTGCTGTACCTGTCCTGGGAGTGTTTGATAGGGACAATGTAGAGGGAGCTTTACTCTGTATCTAACTCCGTGCTGTACCTGTCCTGGGAGTGTTTGATGGGGACAGTGTAGAGGGAGCTTTACTCTGTATCTAACCCCATGCTGTACCTGTCCTGGGAGTGTTTGATAGGGACAGTGTAGAGGGAGCTTTACTCTGTATCTAACCCCGTGCTGTACCTGTCCTGGGAGTGTTTGATAGGGACAGTGTAGAGGGAGCTTTACTCTGTATCTAACCCTGTGCTGTACCTGTCCTGGGAGTGTTTGATAGGGACAATGTAGAGGGAGCTTTACTCTGTATCTAACCCCGTGCTGTACCTGTCCTGGGAGTGTTTGATAGGGACAGTGTAGAGGGAGCTTTACTCTGTATCTAACCCTGTGCTGTACCTGTCCTGGGAGTGTTTGATAGGGACAGTGTAGAGGGAGCTTTACTCTGTATCTAACCCCGTGCTGTACCTGTCCTGGGAGTGTTTGATGGGGGACAGTGTAGAGGGAGCTTTACTCTGTATCTAACCCCGTGCTGTACCTGTCCTTGGAGTGTTTGATGGGGCAGTGTAGAGGGAGCTTTACTCTGTATCTAACCCCGTGCTGTACCTGTCCTTGGAGTGTTTGATGGGGCAGTGTAGAGGGAGCTTTACTCTGTATCTAACCCCGTGCTGTACCTATCCTGGGAGTGTTTGATGGGGACAGTGTGGAGGGAGCTTTACTCTGTATCTAACCCCGTGCTGTACCTATCCTGGGAGTGTTTGATGGGGACAGTGTGGAGGGAGCTTTACTCTGTATCTAACCCCGTGCTGTACCTGTCCTGGGAGTGTTTGATGGTGACAGTGTAGAGGGAGCTTTACTCTGTATCTAACCCCGTGCTCTACCTGTCCTGGGTGTGTTTGATGGGAGTGGGAGTCCCACTCACCTGAGGATGGAGCAGCGCTCCGAAAGCTAGTGACATCGAAACAAACCTGTTGGACTTTAACCTGGTGTTGTGAAACTTCTTACTGTTTGATGGGGACAGTGTAGAGGGAGCTTTACTCTGTATCTAACCCTGTGCTGTACCTATCCTGGGAGTGTTTGATGGGGACAGTGTGGAGGGAGCTTTACTCTGTACCTAACCCCGGGCTGTACCTGTCCTGGGAGTGTTTGATGGGGGACAGTGTAGAGGTAGCTTTACCCTATATCTAACCCCATGTTGTACCTGTCCTGGGAGTGTTTGATGGGGACAGTGCAGAGGTAGCTTTACCCTGTATCTAACCCCATGTTGTACCTGTCCTGGGAGTGTTTGATGGGGACAGTGTAGAGGTAGCTTTACTCTGTATCTAACCCCGTGCTGTACCTGCCCTGGGAGGGTTTGATGGGGACAGTGTAGAGGGAGCTTTACTCTGTATCTAACCCCGTGTTGTACCTGCCCTGGGAGTGTTTGATGGTGACAGTGTGGAGGGAGCTTTACTCTGTATCTAACCCTTTGCTGTACCTGTCCTGGGAGTGTTTGATGGGACAGTGTGGAGGGAGCTTTACTCTGTATCTAACCCTTTGCTGTACCTGTCCTGGGAGTGTTTGATGGGGACAGTGTAGAGGTAGCTTTACCCTGTATCTAACCCCATGTTGTCCTGGGAGAGTTTGATATTAACGTCCGGTGCCCAGCACAAGCGTCCTTTATTTTGATGAACTCAAAACTCATTTCAAAGTAATTCTGGGAAGCTGCATTGGAGACTCACGTTGAGAGCTGAAATCTTCTTTTCTTGTTTGTGCATAATCCCAGTGAATACCGCCTTCCTCTCCTTCAGTGTGTTCAAAGAGGATCTAAGTTCATTCTGTAAACACAAGTAAAGCTTGTTTATAATCATAAATGATGCGTGAACGTCGCTGGCTTGGCCAGCAGTTACTGCCCATCCCTAATTGCCCCCTTCAGAAGTCGGTGGTGAGGCACCTTCCTGAACCGCTGCAGTCCATGTGGTGTAGGTACACCCACTGTGCTGTTCGGGAGGGAGTTCCAGGATTTTGACCCAGCGACAGTGAAGGAACAGCCGATATATTTCCAAGTCAGAATCATTGAATAAAAGTTTCCTTCTCTCCTCTGGAGTCCCACTCTCCCACAGGAACTTTCCCCAGTGTTAGACACCTTCTAGTAACTTGTGCATGAGCTTTGAGAGAGAACTGAAGATGTATGACCATTTTCAACAACGCAATGATATCCGACATTGGCACGATCAATTGCACAAAGACTAAAGTTGGGTACAATGTGGCTTTATTACAGTCAGATGCGTGACTTCCTGCTGCAGCTGGCGAAATGGCAGGGCACTGGGGGTCATGCATATTTGTACAGTTCTCCGTGGGCGGAGCCAGCCGGCAGGAGCTACCGGCGAACCTGTAGTGCAAGTCCTACCTTACATCTCCTATTACAGTGGTTCACCACATTCACCCCCTGTTAAAAATGAGTCCGGCTGGGGTGACGTAAAACTATATACAATTAGTGCAATTATGTACAGTGGTAGGGAAAGAAAAGTCCATGTTGACGGTCCGGAGTCCGTCAAAGGTTCAGCCGGTCCAGTGCTTTGGTGCTTCGTTGGGAGCGGCGTAACGGTGGCGGCGAAGTCGGTGCTGGCGGTGGTGGAGGTGGCACCGATGGCCGTGGTGGCGGTGCTGATGCTGGCCAGTCATCGGGGAACTCCGGGAGCGTGCAGAAGCCCTCTTCGTCCTCTTGTGCGGAAAAGGGGAGGGGGGCGTCTGGTGGGGTCAATGTTGGCGGCGCGGTGGGAGGTGGGGGGTGGGGCATTGGTGGGGGGGGGGGGTGTTGGGTGGAACCTGATGGTGCCAGGTCCCTGAGTGAGACAGTATCTTGGCGGCCATCAGGGAACTCAACGTAGGCATATTGAGGGTTGGCGTGGAGCAGGTGAACCCTGCCCACCAAGGGGTCCGCCTTGTGGAGTTGGACGTGCCTACGGAGAAGGACCGGTCCTGGAGCAGCGAGCCAAGTCGGGAGCGACACCCCGGATGTGGACGTCCTGGGGAAGGTAAAAACACGTTTGTGGGGTGTGTTATTAGTGGTGGTGCACAATAGTGACCGGATGGAGTGTAGAGTGTCAGGGAGGACCTCCTGCCAGCGAGAGGCTGGGAGGTTCCTGGGCCGTAGGGCCAGCTGGACGGCCCTCCAAACCGTCCCATTCTCCCGTTCAACTTGCCCGTTTCCCCGGGGGTTGTAGCTGGTCGTCCTGCTGGAGGCTACACCCCTGCTGAGCAGGAACTGACGCAGCTCATCACTCATGAATGAGGATCCTCTGTCACTGTGGATGTAGGCGGGGAAACCGAACAGAGCGAAGGTGGTGCTGAGGGCCTTGATGATGGTGGCAGACGTCATATCAGGGCATGGGATGGCGAAGGGGAATCTGGAGTACTCATCAACCACACTGAGAATGTACGTGTTATGGTCGGTGGAGGGGAGGGACCCTTTGAAATCCACGCTGAGGCGTTCAAAGGGGCGGGAAGCCTTCACCAGGCGCGCACGGTCCGGCCGGTAGAAGTGCGGCTTGCACTCCGCACAGACCTGGCAGTCCCTGGTGACTGTCCTTACTTCCTCGACGGAGTAGGGCAGGTTGCGAGCTTTGACCAGATGGTACAATCGAGTGACCCGGGTGACAAAGGCTGTCGTGTAGGGCCCGGAGTTGGTCCACTTGTGCGCTGGCACATGTACCTCGGGAGAGGGCGTCTGGGGCCTCGTTCAGTTTACCGGGGCGATACAAGATCTCGTAATTATAGGTGGAGAGCTCGATTCTCCACCGCAAGATTTTATCATTTTTGATCTTGCCCCGCTGTGTGTTATTGAACATGAAGACTACCGACCGTTGGTCCGTAAGGAGAGTGAATCTCTTACCGGCCAGGCAATACCTCCAATTCCGCACAGCTTCAACGGTAGCTTGGGCCTCCTTTTTGACGGATGAGTGTGGAATTTCAGAGGCATGAAGGGTGCGGGAAAAGAATGTCACGGGTCTGCCTGTCTGGTTTAGAGTGGCGGCAAGGGAGACGTCTGAAGCGTCGCTTTCTACTGGAAAGGCAGTGACTCGTCCACTGTGCGCATCCCGGCCTTGGCGATGTCTGCTCTGATGCGGGCGAAAGCGTGTTGTGCCTCGGCCGTGAGGGGGAATTGGGTGGACTGAATGAGTGGGCGGGCCTTGTCCGCATAGTTTGGGACCCACTGGGCGTAGTAGGAAAAGAACCTCAGGCAGCGTTTGAGGGCCTTGGGGCAGTGGGGGAGGGGGAGCTTCATGAGGGGGCGCATGCGCTCGGGGTCGGGCCCGAGAAGTCCGTTTTGGACTATATAGCCGGGAATGGCTAACCGGGTCGTGCTGAACACACACTTCTCTTTGTTGTAGGTCAGGTTGAGAAGAGTGGCAGTGCGGAGGAATTTATCGAGGTTGGCATCGTGGTCCTGCTGGTCATGGCCGCAGATGGTGACATTATCTAAGTACGGAAAGGTGGCCCGTAAACCGTACTCGTCGACCATTCGGTCCACCTCTCTTTGGAAGACCGAGACCCCATTTGTGACACCGAAAGGGACCCTAAGGAAGTGGTAGAGGTGACTGTCCGCCTCGAAGGCAGTGTATGGCCGGTCCGACTTCCGGATGGGGAGCTGGTGGTAGGCAGATTTCAGGTCAATTGTTGAGAAGACCCGGTACTGTGCAATCTGATTGACCATATCAGATATGCGTGGGAGGGGGTACGCGTCGAGCTGCGTGTACCGATTGATGGTCTGGCTGTAGTCCACGACCATCCTGTGTTTCTCCCCAGTTTTAACTACTACCACTTGGGTTCTCCAGGGGCTGTTGCTGGCCTCGATAATACCCTTCTTAAGCAGCCACTGGACTTCGGACCTGGTAAGGTCTTGTCGTGGGTGCTGTACCGTCTGCTCCTAGTGGCAACGGGCTTGCAATCCGCAGTTAGATTGGCAAAAACGGAGGGGAGATCGACCTTGAGGGTCGTGAGGGCGCAAACGGTAAAGGGGGGGGGAAGGGCCCGCCGAACTTGAGGGTGAGGCTCTGGAGGTTGTACTGGAAGTCCAGGCCCAACAGGAGTGCAGCGTAGAGATTAGGAAGGACATAGAGGCGGAAGTTACTAAATTCTACGCCCTGGACCGTGAGGGTGACTGTACAAAAGCCTCTGATCAGGACGGAGTGGGATCCGAATGCTAGGGAGATCCTTTGATTGGCAGGGTGGGTCGCGAGGGAGCAGCGCCTTACTGTATCTGGGTGAACGAAGCTTTCGGTGCTTCCGGTGTCCAGCAGGCACGAGGTCACGTGGCCGTTGATTTTAACCGTCGTCGACGCGGTGGCCAGGTTGTGCGGGCGAGATTGGTCCAGCGTCATCGAAGCGAGCTGCGGGTAGCCATCGGATGCTTCAGGTGGCGAGCGTGTGCGGTTCCGATGTCGGGATGTCCAGAGGCCCTGTGGGTGACAAGATGGCGGTGCCCATGGTGCGCACATTGCGGGGTCAGGACAAGGTGGCGGCGCCCCGGGTGCGCACATTGCGGGGTCGGGACAAGATGGCGGTGCCCATGGGGCGCACGTGGCTGAAGGGGGACAAGATGACGGCGCCCATTGGTCGCACATGAACCCGGGAGGAGAAGATGGCGGCTCCCATTGTGCGTCTGGTGTGGGGGAGGGGGCCATAGCGGGCGCGATCGCAGCGACTGTGCGGGCCTGGCACACCGCCGCGAAGTGGCCCTTTTTACTGCAGGCTTTACAAACTGCAGTGTGGGCCGGGCAGTGTTGGCGGGGATGCTTCTGCTGACCGCAGAAGTAGCAGCGGGGACCCCCGGGGTGCGCGGATCGGCGTACGGCGCAGGTCTATTGGGAAGGCAGGGCCCCGGCTGAGGAGGTCGTCGGCGGGGTCCAGGAGGGGTTGGAAGGAGTAGAAGGGTGGGCAGCGCGGCGGGAGGGGTACGATTGTACGTTACGGGATGCGACCGTTATGGTGAGCGCCAAGGTTTTCGTCTCCGCCAGTTCGAGCGTGGCCCCTTCCAGTAATCGTTCTCGGATATGGTCCGACGCAATCCCCGTCACGAAGGGATCGCACATGAGGAGATTCGCTTGTTCAGCGGCCGTAATGGCCTGACAGTCACAGTCCCGGACAAGTGGAATTAGGGCGCGCCAGAAGTCTTCGATGGACTCACCAGGTAGTTGCGAGCGGGTGGCGAGTACATGCCTGGCGAAGAGCGTGTTCGCCTTCTGCGCGTAGTGTTCCTTAAGGAGTTCCATTGCTTTTGTGTAATTAGTGGCATCGTGGATCAACGGGAACACGCTGGAGCTCAGTCTGGAGTACGGGACGTTTATCTTCTGAGCCTCCGTTGGCTCGGGGTCCGCAGCCTTGATGTAGGCCTCAAAACATGCTAGCCAGTGAGTAAAGTCTTTTCTGGCGTCGGGCGAGTGCGGATCCAGCTGCAGGCGATCGGGCTTAATTCTGATATCCATTCTGTGGAAAATCTGACTGTAATAAATTGATGCACGATCAATGGCACAAAGACTAAAGTTGGATACAACTGTGGCTTTATTACAGTCAGATGCGTGGCCTCCTGCTGCAGCTGGCGAAATGGCAGGGCACTGGAGGGCATGCATATTTATACAGTTCTCCCTGGGCGGAGCCAGCCGGCAGGAGCTACCGGCGAACCTGTAGTGCAGGTCCTACCTTACATCCCCTAATACAGTGGATCACCGCACCCCAGTGTTAGACACCTTCTAGTAACTTGTGCACCATCTTTGAGAGAGAACTGAAGATGTATGACCATTTTCAACAACGCAATGACATCCGACATTGCCCTCACCTGGAAGCCACCCAATACACGAGTGCACTAGATAGCGTGGCTGGAGCAAGATCCCTGCTTGACCAAATTGGCCATTAAACTAGGGACAGTGAAATTCAGCCAATTGTGTATCAAGGCAACGGTCACTGGGATTGAGTATTCAGGGAATGGTCTCTGGGATTGTGTATTCGTGGAATGGTCACTGGGACGGTGTATTCATGGAATGGTCACTGGGTTTGTCTATTGACGGAATGGTCACTGGGACTGTGTTCACGGAATCTTCACTGGGCTGGGTATTCAGGGAATAGTCACTGGGATTGTGCATTCGGGGAATAGTCACTGGGATTGCAAATGGTGGGAATGGTCACTGGGTTAATGTATTCTGGGAAAGGTCAGGTCACTGGGATTCAGTATCAAAGGAATGGTCACTGGGATTGTGTATTCAGTGAATAGTCAGTGAGACTGTATTCTTGGAGTGGTCACTGGGATTGTGTATCGAGGGAATGGTTATGGGATTGAGTATCCCGGGAATGGTCTCTAGGATTGAGTATCCCGGGAATGGTCACTGGGATTTAGTATCGGGGGAATGGTCTCTGGGATTCAGTATTCAAGGAATGGTCACTGGGATTGAGTATTGAGGGAATAGTCTCTGGGATTGAGTATCGAGGGAATCGTCTCTGGGATTGCGTATCGTGGGAATGGTAACGGATTGAGCATTGAGGGAATGGTGTCTGGGATTGAGTATCGAGGGAATCGTCACTGGGATTGTGTATTCAGGGAATGGTCAGTGAGACTGTGTATTCTTGGGGTGGTCACTGCGATTGTGTATCAAGGGAATGGTTATGGAATTGAGTATCCCGGGAAAGGTCTCTAGGATTGTGTATTGAGGGAATGGGTTCTGGGATTGAGTATCGAGGGAATGGTCACTGGGATTGAGTATCGAGGGAATGGTCACTGGGATTGAGTGTCGAGGGAATGGTCACTGGGATTGAGTATCGAGGGAATGGTCACTGGGATTGTGTATTGAGGGAATGGGCTCTGGGATTGAGTATCGAGGGAATGCTCACTGGGATTGAGTATCGAGGGAATGGTCACCAGGATTGTGTATTGAGGGAATGGGCTCTGGGATTGAGTATCGAGGGAATGATTACTCGGATTGTGAATCGAGGGAATGGCCACTGGGATTGTGTATTCAGGGAATGGTCCCGGATTGCACAGTCCCGGATCCCGGGCAGCACGGTAGCATTGTGGATAGCACAAATGCTTCACAGCTCCAGGGTCCCAGGTTCGATTCCGGCTTGGGTCACTGTCTGTGCGGAGTCTGCACATCCTCCCCGTGTGTGCGTCAGTTTCCTCCGGGTGCTCCGGTTTCCTCCCACAGTCCAAGGATGTGCAGGTTAGGTGGATTGTCCATGATAAATTGCCCTGAGTGTCCAAAATTGCCCTTAGTGTTGGGTGGGGTTTCTGGGTAATGGGGATAGGGTGGAGCTGTGGACCTTGGGTAGAGTGCTCTTTCCAAGAGCCGGTGCAGACTCGATGGGCCGAATGTCCTCCTTCTGCACTGTAAATTGTATGAAAAGTCTATGAAAAGAGTATCGATGGAATGGTCACTGGGATTATCGACGGATTGGTCACTGGGATGGTGAATCGAGGGAATGGTCACTGGGCTTAAGTACCGAGGGAATGGTCACTGGGATTGTGAATCGAGGGAATGGTCACTGGGAATGAGTATCGAGGGAATGGTCACTGGGATTGAGTGTCGAGGGATTGGTCACTGCGATTGTGAATCGAGGGAATGGTCACTGGGATTAAGTACCGAGGGAATGGTCACTGGGATTGTGAATCGAGGGAATGGTCACTGGGATTGAGTATCAAGGGAATGGTCACTGGGATTGAGTATTGAGGAAATGGTCACTGGGATTGAGTGTCGAGGGAATGGTCACTGGTTTTGAGTATCGAGCGAATGGTCACTGGAATTGTGAATCGAGGGAATGGTCACTGGGATTGAGTATCGAGGGACAGATCACTGGGAATGAGTATCGAGGGACTGATCACTGGGATTGAGTATCGAGGGAATGGTCACTGGGATTGAGTATCGAGGGAATGATCCCTGGGATTGAGTATCGAGGGAATGGTCACTGGGATTGAGTATTGAGGGACTGGTCACTGGGATTGAGTGTTGAGTGAATGGTCTTTGGGATTGAGTATCGAGGGAATGGTCACTGGGATTATCGATGGATTGGTCACTGGGATTGTGAATCGAGGGAATTGTCACTGGGATTGAGTATCGAGGGAATGGTCACTGGGATTGAGTATCGAGGGAATGCCTCTGGGATTGAGTATCGAGGGAATGGTCACTGGGATTGAGTATCAAGGGAATGGTCACTGGGATTGAGTATTGAGGGAATGGTCACTGGGATTGAGTGTCGAGGCAATGGTCACTGGGATTGAGTATTGAGGGAATGGTCACTGGGATTGTGAATCGAGGGAATGGTCACTGGGCTTGAGTATCGAGGGAATGGTCACTGGGATTGAGTATTAAGGGAATGGTCACTGGGATTGAGTATTGAGGGAATGGTCACTGCGATTGAGTATCGAGGGAATGGTCACTGGGATTGAGTATCGAGGGAATGGTCACTGGGATTGAGTATCGAGGGAATGGTCTCTGGGATTGAGTATCGAGGGAATGGTCTCTGGGATTGAGTATCGAGGGAATGCTCACTGGGATTGAGTATTGAGGGAATGATCACTGGGATTGAGTATTGAGGGAATGGTCACTGGGATTGAGTGTCGAGGGAATGGTCACTGGGATTGAGTATCGAGGGAATGGTCACTGGGATTGAGTTTCGAGGGATGGTCACTGGGATTGAGCATTCAGGGAATGGTCACTGGGATTGAGTGTCGAGGGAATGGTCACTGGGATTGAGTGTCGAGGGAATGGTCACTGGGATTGAGTGTTGAGGGAATGGTCTCTGGGATTGAGTATCGAGGGAATGGTCACTGGGATTATCGATGGATTGGTCACTGGGATTGTGAATCGACGGAATGGTCACTGGGATTGAGTATCGAGGGGATGGTGACTGGGATTGAGTATCGAGGGAATGGTGACTGGGATTGAGTATTGAGGAATGGTCACTGGGATTGAGTGTCGAGGGAATGGTCACTGGGATTGAGTATCGAGGGAATGGTCACTGGGATTGAGTATTGAGGGAATGGTCACTGGGATTGAGTGTCGAGGGAATGGTCACTGGGATTGAGTGTCGAGGGAATGGTCACTGGGATTGAGTGTCGAGGGAATGGTCACTGGGATTGAGTGTTGAGGGAATGGTCTCTGGGATTGAGTATCGAGGGAATGGTCACTGGGATTGAGTATTGAGGGAATGGTCACTGGGATTGAGTATTGAGGGAATGGTCACTGGGATTGTGAATCGAGGGTATGGTCACTGGGATTGAGTATCGAGGGAATGCTCACTGGGATTGAGTTTAGTGCGAATGGTCACTGGGAATGAGTATCGAGGGAATGGTCACTGGGATTGAGTATTGAGGGAATGGTCACTGGGATTGAGTATCGAGGGACTGATCACCGGGATTGAGGGAATGGTCATGGCTATTGAGTATCGAGGGACTGATCACCGGGATTGAGGGAATGGTCACGGCTATTGAGTATCGAGGGACTGATCACCGGGATTGAGGGAATGGTCACGGCTATTGAGTATCGAGGGAATGGTCACTGGGATTGAGTATTGAGGGAATGGTCACTGGGATTGAGTATTGAGGGAATGGTCACTGGGATTGAGTATCGAGGGAATGGTCACTGGGATTGAGTATCGATGGAATGGTCACTGGGATTGAGTATTGAGGGAATGGTCACTGGGATTGAGTATCGAGGGAATGGTCACTGGAATTGAGTATCGAGGGAATGGTCACTGGGATTGAGTATCGAGGGAATGGTCACTGGGATTGAGTATCGAGAGAATGGTCACTGGGATTGTGTATCGAGGGAATGTTCACTGGGATTGAGTATTGAGGGAATGGTCACTGGGATTGAGTGTTGAGGGAATGGTCACTGGGATTGTGAATCGAGGGTATGGTCACTGGGATTGAGTATCGAGGGAATGCTCACTGGGATTGAGTATAGAGCGAATGGTCACTGGGAATGAGTATCGAGGGAATGGTCACTGGGATTGAGTATTGAGGGAATGGTCACTGGTATTGAGTATCGAGGGACTGATCACCGGGATTGAGGGAATGGTCACGGCTATTGAGCATCGAGGGACTGATCACTGGGATTGAGTATCGAGGGAATGGTCACTGGGATTGAGGGAATGGTCACTGGGATTGAGTATCGAGGGAATGGTCACTGGGATTGAGTATTGAGGGAATGGTCACAGGGATTGAGTATTGAGGGAATGGTCACTGGGATTGAGTATCGAGGGAATGGTCACTAGGATTGAGTAATGAGGGAATGGTCACTGGGATTGAGTATCGATGGAATGGTCACTGGGATTGAGTATTGAGGGAATGGTCACTGGGATTGAGTATCGATGGGATGGTCACTGGGATTGAATATCGAGGGAATGGTCACTGGGATTGAGTATCGAGGGAATAGTCACTGGGATTGAGTATTGAGGGAATGGTCACTGGGATTGAGTATCGAGGGAATGGTCACTGGGATTGAGTATCGAGGGAATGGTCACTGGAATTGAGTATCGAGGGAATGGTCACTGGGATTGAGTATTGAGGGAATGGTCTCTGGGATTGAGTATCGAGGGAATGGTCACTGGGATTATCAATGGATTGGTCACTGGGTTTGTGAATCGAGGGAATGGTCACTGCGATTGAGTATCGATGGAATGGTCACTGGGATTGAGTATCGAGGGAATGGTCACTGGGATTGAGTATTGAGGAATGGTCACTGGGATTGAGTATTGAGGGAATAGTCACTGGGATTGAGTGTCGAGGGAATGGTCACTGGGATTGAGTGTCGAGGAAATGGTCACTGGGATTGTGTTAAGGGAATGGTCACTGGGATTGTGTTAAGGGAATGGTCACTGGGATTGTGTTAAGGGAATGGTCACTGGGATTTTGTTAAGGGAATAGTCAAAGGGAATGGTCACTGGGATTGTATAATCAGGGAATGGTTGTGCCTCCCGATCCCCTACATTGTTTGGGGAAAATATCAGAGGTCGCTATTCCCTGCCGTTCTGGTCACTGCACTTTAGAAATGATGAGATTGCACTCGTGAAGGTATAGAAGAGAGATATCGAGGATACCATGGGGAAAGAGTGAATTGGCTTGGTTTGATTTCCTTCTAACAGAGGATGTTGTGGTTGATTCAATTGAAGTTGGTAAGATTACAGGGTGTCTCGATATTGTGGATTAGGTGGAACAGTTCCTCTTGTTTGAGTGGCTCATAACCAGGGGGCAGGCATCTAAATTGCAAATTAGGAAGTTTCGGAAGTATCTGGAACCCCTGCCTCAACATCCAAGGAACTGGACTTGAACGACCATAATGTATTAGGCCACTGAGCAAGAGCTGGTAAATGGGATTAGGCTAGATGGCACGCACATGATGGGCCGAGTGACCTCCTCGTGTGCTGGATGTCCTCCACCACTGATCACAGCCAGCACCTACCTACCTTGCAGATTCGGACAGCCTCGGTGATGGGGTTGAAGTTGTGGTCCCGGTGCGTCTCTGTGTCGATGCACAGCGGACACACGGGGGTGCTGTCCACCATACAGTACATCTTCAGCACCTCGCCGTGTTCCTCGCAGTAAACCTTCCTCTTCCCTTCCTCGCCCCGCGTGTGCACAGCCTCCCTGTCCTTGTGTGGCGGGGCCGGGGCCGGGGCCGGCTGGGGCATCCTGCACTTGGCGGCCTGGAGTTCTGTGGATGCAGACAGCAGCTCCCAGGGTCACGCTCTGGCTGACTAACAGCTTCGCTTGCTGGCGGGGTATTTATAAACCCAGTTACCCGATAGCCTTGCAGCGGCCAGCGTTGACTGTTTGTTGTCCCAGTAATCTGACACACCCAGCGGCTCGCCTCAGCCCTTTCCACAAACGCCTTCCTACTCTCCCCTCGGATTAACATCGCTGCCTCGGGGTTCATACGTCCAACCGCCTTACATTTCTCATTCTGGATAGTTCACTGTGAGTTGCAGATCCGTGACCTCGGTGGATGGGGTTGGAGGGGGGGGGGGGGGGGGGTCCTCTTGATTCCTTGCATCAATCACTTAAAGCTGGATTCGCCGATGTGACTGTGTTCCACAACTGGGAATACAGCTGATGGACACAGCTTGCATTTCTGGCCCATGTAATAAATCACCTCAAGGCGTTTCTCAAGCAAAATGTGACACTGAGCCACTTATGGAGCGGGTGGGCAGCACGGTAGCACAGTGGTTAGCACAGTTGCTTCACAGCTCCAGGGTCCCAGGTTCGATTCTCGGCTTGGGTCACTGTTGTGCGGAGTCTGCACATCCTCCCCGTGTGTGCGTGGGTTTCCTCCCACAGTCCGAAGATGTGCAGGTTATGTGGATTGGCCATGCTAAATTGCCCCTTCGTGCCCAAAAAGGCTGGGTGGAGTTATGGGGATAAAGGGGGGAGGGTGGAGACGTGGGGCTTAAGTAGGGTGCTCTTTCCAAGGGCCGGTGCAGATTCGATGAATGGCCTCTTTCTGCACTGTGGATTCTATGATGATTCTACTGGGCTGAGAGGCCAAAGGCTTTAAGGCAGTGTGTCACCCCATGAATAACTTTAAGTACGTTTAATCGGTGCCCAATATTTCATAATGACTTATAGAAAATACTTAATCATTTATATGTCAATAGAACTGTCATCAACTTGAAATGGTAAAAGACAAATTAATATTTACGCTCTGACTTTGAGAGTTTGGGCTGGTTTAGCACAGGGCTAAATTGCTGGCTTTGAAAGCAGACCCAGGCAGGCCAGCAGCACGGTTCAATTCCCGTACCAGCCTCCCCGAACAGGCACCGGAATATGGCGACTAGGGGCTTTTCACAGTAACTTCATTTGAAGCCTACTTAGTGACAATAAACAAATTTCATTTTGGTTATGTGCCCAATCAATGTTGTGTGCAATCAGCACTCACCTTACTTGACGTTCCCTCTCTTTACCTGCATTCTATTTCAATCACATCCATAGAAAAACAACTTACATGAACGGAAATCTGCGGAATGAGGCAAGACTGTGCGTGGGCAACGTTCAAATGCTCGTCTGGTGGGCTGCACTCCAAACCCAGGTGGGCTGCATGACCCCCCGCCCCCCCATGGGCCGCAGGAGGGGAGGGAATCCCAGAGCTTAGTCCCCGGGCTGCTGAGGTCATGTGATGCCGATGATTAAAATCAGGAATGATGGAGAGAGGCCAGAATTGGGGGAGCGCAGCAGAGATCCTGGAAGTTTGTGGTGCTGGAGGAGATTGCAGAAGGTTCGAGGCCCATGGGCAATTTGAGGGCTTTGAAAATGAGAATGAGAATTAAAAAAATCAAGGGGCGGGGGAAGGGACTGGAAGTCACCGCTTGTCAGCGAGCTGGCTGATTGGCAGAAAACAGACTACACATATATGGGGCTTTGTCTAATCGGCAGGATGTGACAAGTGGAGTCTTGCAGGAGTCTGTGCTGGGGCCTCACCATTTTACAATGACTTAGATGAGGGGAGTGAGGCCTGGTAGCTAAATTTGTAAACGACATGAAGATAGGTAGGAAAGTATGATGTGAAGAAGACATATGAGAGGGGATTGTCCGATCCCGTGCCGGATTGGAGAATCGCCGGGGGAGGGTGCGAGAATCACGCCGCTGCTCCGACACTGGGCCGCTGATTCTCCGGCGACTGGAGAATCGGTGCCAATCGCGCTCTCGGGGTCGCCGCCGATTCTCCGCGTCTCGACGGGTTGTGTGCTCTCTGCGTTCAGCCGAGTCCCGCCGGCGTGGGTTACATATGGTCCTACCCAGCGGGACCTCGGAGTTCTGGCTGCGGGGGCTGTCCTGGTCGGGGGGGATCTGACTCGGTGGGGGGGGGGCCTCCACGGTGGCCAAGCCCGCGATTGAGGCCTACCGATCGGCGGGCGGGCTAATTCCGTGGGGGGTGAAGGGGGGGGGGGGGTTCAGCGATGATACCTCTTCAAACAGAATCATTAGCATGCCACTAGAGTAGTTTTACGCAAGTTATTTTATTAAGGATTAAGATGAATTATAGGACTGAGTAATCATTATTAACCATGAAACATGCATTTTTAGGACATAGCAGTAATAAGTAATCAAATGGGATTTAGAATAGCTAACTTGACCAAAAGGATATTATAACATCTTGTCTTTGTGAAACAATTCGGGGTGCTACTGCTGTTCTGTTTCTCACAGTCAGTGCAAGCAGCTGTCAGGATGAGGATCAATCATGTGCTGCTTGCGATTCTATTGGATAAGTTTAAACGTAGCAGCTTCAGGGATTGGATCGCGTCCAACTGGGGTGGGCTATTGATTTTTGAACATTGTATAAGTACTGTGTTCCGGTATTTGTTCGGCAGAACAAGTCTTGGCCGATATCCCGTCTGTTCTCCGTGTACACGTAACAAGCTTGATTAAATAAGCCATCATTGTCCAGGTTGTCGTGTTTGTTCCTCTCTGTACTGAGCTGAGCCACAGGGAATAACCCCACGTGGAAGCTGACTCAATACACAGGTGTTGAAACCGCTCCTAGATCAGGGGGCCTATGTTCCTCTGCGCCGGGTCCCTGTATGGCCCCGCCATATTGCCCGGGGGCCGGCACAGAGATGGCAACACACGCGCATGCGCGGACCCGCCGTGGCGCGCATGCGCGGACCTGTGCAAGCTGTGGCGCACCGGCTTTCGAGCGCCGGAGTAGTGGACACCACTCCGGCGCCGTACCAGCCTCCAAGGAAGGGGTGAGTGCCTGGTGCTGGGTGCCCTTTGACGCCAGAGTCGCTCGAGCCGCTTTTGATGCCGGCATCAGAACTTGGCTGCGGGATCGGAGTATCCCGGCCACGGAGTTTGCTGATTGATATGAACAGGCTGAGTGAGTGGGCAAAAATCTGGCAGATGGCATATAATGTGAGAAAATGTGAAGTTGTTCACTTTGGCAGGAAGAATAAAAAAGCAAGAGTGTTATTCCGATGGAGAACGACTGTAGAATGTCAAGGTACAGAGATTTCTGGGTGTTCTCGTGCATGAGCCACAAAACATTCATATGGAGGTCCAAAATTGCCCTTAGTGTTGGGTGGGGTTACTGGGTTATGGGGATAGGGTGGAGGTGTTGACCTTGGGTAGGGTGCTCTTTCCAAGAGCCGGTGCAGTCTCGATGGGCCGAATGACCTCCTTCTGCACTGTAAATTCTATGATAATCTATGAGGTCTGGCATGGATTAAAAAAGGCTAATGGAATGCTATCCTTTATTGAACATGCAAGGCATGATCCTATGGTTCAGTTATACAGGGCATTGGCGAGACTGCATCCCGAATACTGTGTGCAGTGTTTGTCTCCTTATTTAAGGAATGGTGTAAACATGTTGGAAGCAGTTCAGAGGAGGTTTACTAGATTGATACCTCGAATGAGCGGGTTGTCTTATGAGGAAAGGTTGGACAGACCTGGCTTGTTTCCACTGGGATTTAGAAGAGTGAAGGGGTGACTGAGGGCAGCACGGTAGCATAGTGGTTGGCACAGTTGCTCCACAGCTCCAGGGTCCCAGGTTTGATTCCCGGCTGGGTCACTGTCTGTGTGGAGTCTGCACATTCTCCCCGTGTCTGCGTGGGTTTCCTCCGGGTGCTCCGGTTTCCTCCCACAGTCCAAAGATGTGCAGGTTAGGTGGATTGGCTATTCTAAATTGCCATTCATGTCCAAAAGGTTAAGTGGGGTTACGGGGATAAAGGGAATAGGGTGGAGGCATGGTGCTTAAGTAGGATGCTCTTTCCAAGGGCCGGTGCAGACCCAATGGGCTGAATGGCCTCCTTCTGCACTGTAAATTCTACGGTTCTATGACTTGATTGAAGGACGTAAGTGATGTGTTATATGAGTTGGTTGAACACTGACTGCAACTGGATGCAGTAAGACGGGAAACAGGCTTCCGACACAGGAGATGGTTCAACACTGTTTTATTGAACCTGCTGATTGCTGCACATAATCTGCTGTGGGTTGACACTCTTAATCTAAACTGATAACCTCTGTCTGGCTTGACCAGACTGGCTCTCTGTCACATGGAGACGGTGCTCACTGCACTGTGCACCCTGACTATCTCTGTAGCTGTATCCAGTCAGAAGAGGCAGAGTCTTGACACCTCGTGTGTTTTATAGTGGTGGTGTCCCCTGCAGTGTCCTGTCTGGTGAATGGTTGTTCTGTGTCCTGTGTGTTTATTGGTTATTCTGTGTGCCTGTCTGTATCTCATTATATACATGAGTGGATATTATGACAGTAAGATCCTGAACAGTCTCGACAAGGTGGACATGGAAAGGATGTTTTATCTTGTGGGTGAGTCCGGAACCAGGGGAACTGTTTTAAAATGAGGGAGTCGCCCTTTTTGGACAGCGGTGAAGAGAACTTTTTTCTCTCTGAGCATTATGCGACTTTGGAACTCTCTGCCTCGGAAGGCGGTGGAGGCGGGGCCACTGAATATTTTTAACGTGGAGGTAGATAGATTCTTGTTGGGCGAGAGTGTGGAAGTCGAAGCACTCAACAGATCGGCCATGATCCTATTAAATGGCAGAACAGTCTTGAGGGGCTGAATGGCCCACTTCTGCTCCTGCTTGGCATGCTTGTATTTCTTTTCTATTTCTCTGATAACCAAACACGCGTGTCTTTCACATGTCTGTCCCATGGGGCTTGCAGACGCCCGGCTAGGTGTACGTTCACACATTTACGTCTAAGAAAGTTGTTGCTCACATAGATGTCCATTCTCATGTAGTCCCTCCCACATGCATTGGCTGCAAGCGAATGCACAGCTGTTTTCTTTTGCCGGCTATATATAATGGACGCAAGAAACCCTTGCACTCCCCAGTGGGCCAGCATTTACAGCTGTGAGAATGTCAACTCCTTAATCCAGTTAAGTGGTGGGGACTGTGTTGCAATGATGTTAAATTGTTTTGACAGATGATCTATATTTCGATGGACAGGTGGTTGCGGGAGCCCGAAATATCGGTCGGCCCTTCACGCTGGTTAGCCACTGAATGAGTCGGAGGTTGGAATTCGCTCTTGCAGAGGTGTTTTGAAGACAGGTTAAAGGCATTGGATAGAGGGCTCGGGTAACAGCTCCTTACTGAGGTGTGAATAGAACAATGAGCTGCCCGATATAGGACTCCTCGCTCCCCTCAACACCCTGCCTTAATGTGTACTGTGCGGTCACTTTGTAACTGAACATTGTGCTCATGTGGAGTGGTAAGCAACTTGAACACTAATATGTAGCTGTGTAGAATAGAATAGAATACCTGCAGTGCAGAAGGCTATTTGACCCATCGAGCCTATACTGACTCTCTAAAAGAGCACCCTAATTAGACCCATACCCTCACCCTATCCATGTAACTCCATAATCCCAGCTAATCTTTGGACACTACGGGTAATTTAGCATGACCAATCCACCTAACCCGCACATATTTGGAGAATCAGCATGGCCTGTGAGAGTGGTGTGGGCCTTACTCCGTGAGGCATCGACTGCCCTGCCATGTTCTGACAACATGAACAAGCCAAAATGCTTTCCCTTCCTTAAGTCTGGATTGCCCCAAAGCAGATCTCGTGTCTCCCTGGCACTGTGTTTGGGGGTTGCATGGTGGTATCTGGTTCGAACGGAGGCGCTGGTGTCACCGGATTGGAAGAGCATTCCCGTGGACACTGTCATCCTATTACAACCGTAAATACTGCTTCCACACATTACCCAGTCTGGGCACTGTTCCCCCTCCTCGATACCCAGTCTGGGCACTGCTTCCACCCTCCTCGATACCCAGTCTGGGCACTACTCCCCCCTCCTCGATACCCAGTCTGGGCACTGCTCCCCCCTCCTCGATATCCAGTCTGGGCACTGCTCCCCCCTCCTCCATACCCAGTCTGGGCACTGCCCTCCCTCCTCGAAACCCAGTCTGGGCACTGCCCCCCCTCCTCATTACCCAGTCTGGGCACTGCTCCCCCCTCCTCGATACCCAGTCTGGGCACTGCTCCCCCTCCTCGATACCCAGTCTGGGCACTGCTCCCCCCTCCTCATTACCCAGTCTGGGCACTGCTCCCCCTCCTCGATATCCAGTCTGGGCACTGCTCCCCCTCCTCCATACCCAGTCTGGGCACTGCCCTCCCTCCTCGAAACCCAGTCTGGGCACTGCCCCCCCTCCTCATTACCCAGTCTGGGCACTGCTCCCCCCTCCTCGATACCCAGTCTGGGCACTGCTCCCCCCTCCTCGATACCCAGTCTGGGTAATGCTCCCCCTCATTACCCAATCTGGGCACAGTTCCCCCTCCCCATTACCCAGTCTGGGCATTGCTCCCCCTCCTCTATATCCAAACTGGGCAATGCTCCCCCTCATTACCCAGTCTTGGCACTGCCCCCCTCCTTGTTACCCAGTCTGGGCATTGCTCTCCCTCCTCATTACCCAGTCTGGGCACTGCCCCCCTCCTCATTACCCAGTCTGGGCACTGCTCCTTCTCCTCGTTACCCAGTCTGGGCACCACCCCCCTCCTCATTACCCAGTCTGGGCACTGCTCCTTCTCCTCGTTACCCAGTCTGGGCACTACCCCCCCTCCTCATTACCCAGCCTGGGCACTGCTCCCCCTCCTCGTTACCCAGTCTGAACACTGCTCCCCCTCCTCATTACCCAGTCTGAGCACTGCTCCCCCTCCTCGTTACCCAGTCTGGGCACTGATCTCCCACCTCGTTACCCAGTCTAGGCTGAACCCCCCTCCTCATTACCCAGTCTGGGCACTGCTCCCCCTCCTCGTTACCCAGTCTGGGCACTGCTCCCCCTCCTCATTACCCAGTCTGGGCACTGCCCCTCCTCCTCGTTACTCAGTCTGGGCACTGCCCCCCCTCCTCATTAACCAGTCTGGGCACTGCTTTCCCTCCTCGTTACCCAGTCTGGGCACAGCTCCCCCTCCTCATTACCCAGTCTGAATACTGCTCTCCCTCCTCATTACCCAGTCTGGGCACTGCTCCCCCTCCTCGTTACCCAGTCTGGGCACTGCTCCCCCTCCTCATTACCCAGTCTGGGCACTGCCCCTCCTCCTCGTTACTCAGTCTGGGCACTGCCCCCCCTCCTCATTAACCAGTCTGGGCACTGCTTTCCCTCCTCGTTACCCAGTCTGGGCACAGCTCCCCCTCCTCATTACCCAGTCTGAATACTGCTCTCCCTCCTCATTACCCAGTCTGGGCACTGCCCATCCTCCTCGTTACCCAGTCTTGGCACTGCTCCCCCTCCTTATTACCCAGTCTGGGCACTGCTCCCCCTCCTCGTTACCCAGTCTGGGCACTGCTCCCCCTCCTCGTTACCCAGTCTGGACACTGCACTCCCTCCTCATTACCCAGTCTGGGCACTGCCTCCCCCTCCCCATTACCCAGTGTGGGCACTGCCCCCCTCCTCGTTACCCAGTCTGGGCACTGCCCCCCCCTCCTGGTTACCCAGTCTTTGCACTGCCCCCCCTCCTCGATACCCATTCTGGGCACAGCCTCCCCTCCACGTTACCCAGTCTGGGCACTGCCCCTCCTCCTCATTACCCAATCTGGGCACTGCTCCCCCTCGTCATTACCCAGTCTGGGCACTGCCCCCCCCCTCCTCATTACCCAATCTGGGCACTGCTCCCCCTCCTCGTTACCCAGTCTGGGCACTGCCCCCCTCATTACCCAGTCTGGGCACTGCCCCCCTCCTCATTACCCAGTCTGGGCACTGCCCCCCTCCTCATTACCCAACCTGGGCACTGCTCCCCCTCCTCATTACCCAGTCTGGGCACTGCCCCCCTCCTCATTACCCAGTCTGGGCACTGCCCCCCTCCTCATTACCCAGTCTGGGCACTGCTCCCCGTCATCGATATGGACAGAAAGGAAGTGTTGGGTTGTGAAATTTAGTTGGATGTGCTCCAGCAATTTCTACCAAATGGCTTTCACCCAGCAAATCTCCACTCTCCCTCCTCACATTCGTCAGCTGACCCGACCCCACCCTAATTATTGAGGAGCAAAGTGGCTCACCTGAATCAGATGTCCCGATGATTTTGCACCATTGGTGAACCAATGAGCGAGATTATGTTCCTTTAATCCCGGGGAACTCCAGGACAATTCTTGAAGGGTGAGTAACCCGAAGAGAGTCTGTCTTCAGGGCCGGAAGCTGCACCATTAAAGTTGCCATCACTGGTGGTGAAAGGGAGGGGCCAAAGTGTGGGATGGGAGAAAATGGAGGGGGAGGACGATTGGTTTGGGGAGAGGTGGGAGGGAAGAGAGAGGGACCCTGAGTAAAGTTGACCTAGATTCTATGCAGTTTAGAAGAATGAGCAGCAATCTCTTCGAAAGGTATAAGATTCCCGAGTGGTTTGATTGGCGTGGACGCTGAGAGATTGTTTCCACTGGTCGGGGAATCTGAGAACCGGGGACACATCAGCAGCGGTAGGAGCTGATGGTTTAGGTCTGAGATGTGGAGAACTTCCATCTTTCAATGTGTTGTGAACCATTAGAATTCTCTTACCAAGAGGATTGTGGATGCTCTATCATTGAAAACATTTAAGGCCCATGCACCTAACCTGCACATCTTTGGACATGTAATGATAATCGTTCTGGCACGTCTTTTGGGACTTGTGGGAGGAAACCGGAGTGCCCGGGGGAAATCCACACAGACACAGGGAGAGAACGTGCAGACTCCGCACAGACAGTGACCCAAGCCGCGAATCGAACCCGGGTCCCTGGCACTCTGAAGCATGTGGGAGGAACCAGAGCACCCAGAGGAAACACTGGGAGAACATGCAAACTCTCACAGTCACCCAAGGCTGGAATTGAACCTGGGTCCCTGGTGCTGTGAGGCAGCAGTGCCAACCACCGTGCCACCCAGGTCGACTACTGTTTCCCTTTTTGTGTTCGTGTGTTGCTGATAAATAAGATATTGGAACCTTTACTTGAGCAACTAGGTTCGGAATTTATGATGAAGTCAGCACAAATTTCAAAAGGGGAGGTCATACTTGAGCAACTTTATTGAATGATTTGAAGAATATAAGTAAGATTAAATAAGCATCCATAGAACCATAGAAAAGGTACAGCACAGGAGGAGGCCATTTGGCCTGTCTTGTCAATGCCAGCCCGAGGACACCCAGGAGCTCTTTCTAATCCCACCTTCTAAACCCAATCCATAGCCCTGTACCTTACAGCACTTAAGGTTCAGACCCAGGTACTTTAAAAAAGAGTTTAGGGTCCCTGCTGGGACATTATACATATGTACAACATATGAAGAGTTAATGCTATGTTATGCCTAGCCACTAGAGGGAGCTAAGGGACAGTACTATATATTGCACTGGCTCTTGGACTTTTGGGGGAGAGTGGATTAGAGCAGAAGAAGACAAGATTAGAAGTGTGTTGCAGAGCTAGCTAAGATATTATAGTTATCGTTAGTAGATAGTGTTAGTGAGTGTAGTTTAATTCTTATTTTTATTATATATATATATATTTAGTATTTGGAGTAAGTGTTGAGGTCATGAGTAAGGTTTCAAAGTTGCAGGTGTGTACCGGCAGGCAGGAAGGTGGTTTAAAGTGTGTCTTCTTCAATGCCAGGAGCATCCAGAATAAGGTGGGTGAACTTGCGGCATGGGTTGGTACCTGGGACTTCAATGTTGTGGCTATTTCGGAGACATTGATAGAGCAGGGACAGGAATGGTTGTTGCAAGTGCCGGGGTTTAGATATTTCAGTAAGCTCAGGGAAGGTGGTAAAAGAGGGGGAGGGGTGGCATTGTTAGTCAAGGACAGTATTACAGTGGCAGAAAGGATGTTTGATGAGGACTCGTCTACTGAGGTAGTATGGGCTGAGGTTAGAAACAGGAAAGGAGAGGTCACCCTGTTAGGAATTTCTATAGGCCTCTGAAAAGTTCCAGAGATGTAGAGGAAAGGATTGCAAAGATGATTCTGGAAAGGAGAGAAAACAACAGGGTAGTTGTTATGGAGGACTTTAACTTTCCAAATATTGACTGGAAACGCTATAGTTCGAGTACTTTAGATGGGTCCGTTTTTGTCCAATGTGTACAGGAGGCTTTCCTGACACAGTATGTAGATAGGCCAACGAGAGGCGAGGCCATATTGGATTTGGTACTGGGTACTGAACCAGGACAGGTGTTAGATTTGGACGTAGGTGAGCACTTTGTTGATAGTGACCACAATTCGATTACGTTTACTTTAGTGATGGAAAGGGATAGGTATATACCGCAGGGCAAGTGTTATATCTGGGGGAAAGGCAATTATGATGCGATGAGGCATGACTTAGGATGCATCGGATGGAGAGGAAAACTGCAGGGGATGGGCACAATGGAAATGTGGAGCTTGTTCAAGGAACAGCTACTGCGTGTCCTTGATAAGTATGTACCTGTCAGGTTGGGAGGAAGTGGTCGAGCAAGGGAACCGTGGTTTACTAAAGCAGTCGAAACACTTGTCAAGAGGAAGAAGGAGACTTATGTAAAGATGAGATATGAAGGTTCAGTTAGGGCGCTCGAGAGTTACAAGTTAGCTAGGAAGGACTTAAAGAGAGAGCTAAGAAGAGCCAGGAGGGGACATGAGAAGTCTTTGGCAGGTAGGATCAAGGATAACCCTAAAGCTTTCTATAGATATGTCAGGAATAAACGAATGACTAGGGTAAGAGTAGGGCCAGTCAAGGACAGTAGTGGGAAGTTGTGCTTGGAGTCCGAGGAGATAGGAGAGGTGTTAAATGAATATTTTTCGTCAGTATTCACACAGGGAAAAGACAATGTTGGAGGAGAATACTGAGATTCAGGCTACTAGACTAGAAGGGCTTGAGGTTCATAAGGAGGAGGTGTTAGCAATTCTGGAAAGTGTGAAAATAGATAAGTCCCCTGGGCCGGATGGGATTTATCCTCGGATTCTCTGGGAAGCCAGGGAGGAGATTGCTGAGAACTTTGGCTTTGATCTTTAAGTCATCTTTGTCTTAGGAATAGTGCCAGAAGACTGGAGGATAGCAAATGTTGTCCCCTTGTTCAAGAACGGGAGTAGAGACAACCCCGGTAACTATAGACCAGTGAGCCTTACTTCTGTTGTGGGCAAAATCTTGGAAAGGTTTATAAGAAATAGGATGTACAATCATCTGGAAAGGAATAATTTGATTAGAGATAGTCAACACGGTTTTGTGACGGGTAGGTCGTGCCTCACAAACCTTATAGTGTTCTTTGAGAAGGTGACCAAACAGGTGGATGAGGGTAAAGCAGTTGATGTGGTGTATATGGATTTCAGTAAAGCATTTGATAAGGTTCCCCACGGTAGGCTACTGCAGAAAATACGGAGGCATGGGATTCAGGGTGATTTAGCAGTTTGGATCAGAAATTGGCTAGCTGGAAGGAGACAAAGGGTGGTGGTAGATGGGAAATGTTCAGTTGCTAGTGGTGTACCACAAGGATCTTTTTTGGGGCCACTGCTGTTTGTCATTTTTATAAATGACCTGGAGGAGGGCGTAGAAGGATGGGTGAGTAAATTTGCAGATGACACTAAAGTCGGTGGAGTTGTGGACGGTGCGGAAGGATGTTACAAGTTACAGAGGGACATAGATAAGCTGCAGCGCTGGGCTGAGAGGTGGAAGATGGAGTTTAATGCAGAAAAGTGTGAGGTGATTCATTTTGGAAGGAATAACAGGAAGACAGAGTACTGGGCTAATGGTAAGATTCTTGGCAGTGTGGATGAGCAGAGAGATCTCGGTGTCCATGTACATAGATCCCTGAAAGTTGCCACCCAAGTTGAGAGGGTTGTTAAGAAGGCGTATGGTGTGTTAGCTTTTATTGGTAGAGGGATTGCGTTTCGGAGCCATGCGGTCATGTTGCAGCTGTCCAAAACTCTGGTGCGGCCGCATTTTGAGTATTGCGTGCAATTCTGGTCACCGCATTATAGGAATGATGTGGAAGCATAGGAAAGGATGCAGAGGAGATTTACCAGAATGTTGCCTGGTATGGAGGGAAGATCTTATGAGGAAAGGCTGAGGGACTTGAGGCTGTTTTGTTACAGAGAAGAAGGTAAAGAGGTGACGTAATTGAGGCATACAAGATGATCAGAGGATTGGATAGGGTGGACAGTGAGAGCCTTTTTCCTCAGATGGTGATGTCTAGCACAAGGGGACATACCTTTAACTTGAGGGGAGATAGATATAAGACAGATGTCAGAGGTGGGTTCTTTACTCGGAGAGTAGTAAGGGCGTGGAATGCCCTGCCTGCAACAATAGTGGACTCGCCAACACTAAGGGCATTCAAATGGTCATTGGATAGACATATGGACGATAAGGGAATAGTGTAGATGGGTTTTAGAGTGGTTTCACAGGTCGGTGCAACATCGAGGGCCGAAGGGCCTGTACTGCGCTGTAATGTTCTGTGTTCTAATTTAGTAGTGTAAATAAAATTAGTTTAGTTCTTAAAAGGAGCTTCAAGTGTCTGTGATCACTACCCCGTCCGTCCTGGAAACCCCTCACAAAGATTACCACGCCTGCCTCCACCACCAACTTGGACAGTGAATTCCATACTCCCACTGCCCTCTGGGTAAAAAGGTTCCCTCATGCCCCTTCTACGCTCTCTGCCACTTATCTTGAATATCCCCTGGTCCTAGAATTCTCCGTCAATGGAAACAATTTAATCCTGCCCACTCGATCTCTTCCCCTCATAATTTTGTATAACTCAATTACGTCACTCCTCAGCCTTCTTTGTTCCAAGGGAAATAACCCCAACCTATCCAGTCTGGGACGCATCATAGAATCCCTATAGTGCAGAAGGAGGCCATTCAGCCCATCGAGTCTGCACTGACCTGTCGAAAGAACACCCTACCTAGGCTTACTGTTCTTCCCTGGACCTGTAACCCCACATAACCTGGATATTAAGGGGTAATTTAGCATGGCCAGTTTAGCATGGCCAATCCACCTGTCCTGCACATCCAGTCCAAAGATGTGCAGGTTAGGTGGATTGGCCATGCTAAATTGCTCATTAGTGTCCAAAAGGTTAGATGGGCTTACTGGGTTACGGGGACAGGGTGGGGGCGTGGGCTTGAGTAGGATGCTCGTTCCAAGGGCCGGTGCAGACTCGATGGGCCAAATGACCGCCTTCTGCACTGTAAATTCTATGATCTTTGGACTGTGGGAGGAAACCGGGGCCTCCCGAGGAAACCCACGCAGACACAGGGAGAATGTGCAAACTCCACACAGACGGTCACCCAAGGCCAGAATTGAACCCGGGCCCCTGGTGCTGTGAGGCAGTAGTGCTAACCACTGTGCCACCCATGAGGCAGAAAGCCCTGGAGCAACTTTTTGACATTTATTCCCAGGATGCGGCTGTCACTGGCTCAGCCAGAATTTGCTTCCCATCCCTAATTGCCCCTTGAGAAAGTGGTGGTGACCCGACGTCTTGAACCGCTGCAGTCCATGAGGTGTAGTTACACTCACAGTGCTCTTAGGGAGTGAGTTACAGGATTTTGACCCAGTAACGCTGAAGGAACGACCGATATATTTCCAAGTTAGGATGAAGGGGGCTTGGAGGATGGTGGGGTTCCCAGGTATCTGCTGTCCTTGTCCTTCTAGATGGCCGTGGGTTTGGAAGGTGCTGCCTGAGGAGTCTTGATGAGTTCCTGCAGTGCACCTTGTAGATGGTACACAACACTGCTGCTACTGTGCATCAGTGGTGCAGGGAGTGAATGTTTTGGTGGTGGATGGGGTATCAGCCAGCAGAGAATATTCCATCACACTCCTGACTTGTGCCTTGTAGAAGGTGGCCAGGTTTTTGGGATTTGGAAAGTAGTCATTCTCCGCAGAATTCCTCATCTCTGATCTACACTTGTAGCCCCTGTATTTATATGGCTAGATAAGTTCAGTTTTTGGTTAATGGTAATCCCCCAGGATGTTGACAGTGGGGGATTCAGTGATGCTAATGCCACTGATTGTCAAGGGACAATGGTTAGATCCTCTCTTGTTGGAGATGATCATTGCCTGGTACTTGTGTGGCACAAATGTTAGTTGCTACATGTCAGCCCAAGCCTGGATATTTTCCAAGTCTTGTTGCATTTGGGCATGGACTGCGTCATTATCTGAGGGGCCGTGAATGGTGCTGAACATTGTGCAGTCATCAGAGAACATCCCCACTTCTGACATTATGGTGGAACGAAGGTCATTGACGAAGCAGCTGAAGATGGTTGGGCCTAGGATACTACCCTGAGGAACTCCTGCAATAATGCCCCGGGACTGAGATGACTGACTTCCACCAACCCACTACCATCTAATAATAATAATCGCTTATTGTCACAAGTAGGCTTCAATGAAGTTACTGTGAAAAGCCCCGAGTCACCACATTCCGGCGCCTATTCGGGGAGGCTGGTACGGGAATTGAACCTATGCTGCTGGCCTTGTTATGCATTACAAGCCAGCTGTTTAGCCCACTGTGCTAAACCAGCCCCTTCCACTAGAGAAACATAGAAAATAAAAGCAGGAGGAGGCGATTCAGCCCTTCGAGCCTGCTCCGCCATTCATTATGATCATGGCTGATCATCAAGTTCACTAACCTGATCCCGCCTTCCCCCCATATCCCTTGATCCCTTTAGCCCCAAGAGCTATATCTAATTCCGTCTTGAAATTACACAACAGCTATTTCGGTGGTCATGAATTCCACAGATTCACCACTCTCTGGGTGAAGAAATTTCCCCTCACCTCAGTTCTGAAAGGTTTACCCCTTATCCTCAAACTATGACCCCCAGTTCTGGGCTCCCTCACCATTGGGAACATTCTTCCTGTATCTACCCTGTCACATCCAATTCGAATTTTGTAAGATTCTATGAGATCCTCTCTCACTCTTCTAAGCCCTAACAAATGTAACCCCAACTGATTTAATGTCTCCTCATATGACAGTCCTGCTATTCCAGGAATCAGTCTGGTAAACCTTTGTTGCACTCCCTACATAGCAAGAACATCCTTCCTCAGATAAGGACACCAAACTGCACACAATACTCCAGGTGTGGCCTCACCAATGCCCAATACAATTGCACTAAAACATCTCTATTCCTATGCTCAAATCCTCTCGCAATGAAGGCGAACATACCATTTGCCGCCTTTACTGCCTGCTCTACCTGCTTGCTTACTTTCAGCGACTGATGCACAAGGACACCAAGGTCTCACTATGTATTCACCTCTCTCAATTTACACCCATTCAAATAATAATCTGTATTCCTAATTTTGCTACTGAAACAGATAACCTCACATTATACTGCATCTGCTATGCACGTGCCCACTCACTCAGCCTGTCCAAGTCCTGCTGAAGCATCTCTGCATCCTCCTCACAGCTCACCTCCCACCCAACTTTGTAACATCTGCAAATTTGGAAATAATACATTGAGTTCCCTCATCCTAATCATTGATATATAATGTGAACAGTTGGAGTCCTTGTACAGATCCCTGCGGTACCTCATTAGTCACTGCCTGCCAATCAGAAAAAGACCCAATTATTCCAACATTTTGCTTCCTGTCTGCTAACCAGCTTTCTATCCATCTCAAGACACTTCCTGCAATCCCATGCGCTTTAACTTTACACAGTAATCTGCTATGTGAGAGCTTGTCGAATGCCTTCTGAAAGTCTAAATAAACCACATCCACTGGTTCGCCCTGGTCAACTCTACTAGTTACATCTTCAAGTAATTCTAGTAGATTTGTCAAGCATAATTTTCCTTTCATAAATCCATGTTGACTTTGTCTGATTGCACCACTGCTTCCCAAATCCTGTGCTGTGAAATCCTTGATAATGGGCTGCAGCAGCTTCCGTACTACCAACCTTAGGCTCACTGGTCTTGTTCCCTGTTTTCTCTCTACCTCCCTTTTTGATTACCGGGGTTACATTCCCTACCCTCCAATCCGAAGGAACCATTCCAGAGTCCAAAGAATTTTGGAAAATGACCACCAATGGATTTACTATTTCTAGGGCCACTTCCTTAAGTACTCTGGGAGGCAGATTATCAGGCCCTGGAGATTTGTCCACCTTCAATCCCATTAATTTCCCCTAAACCATTTCTTTATTAATACTAATTTTCTTCTACTCCTCACTAAAACTTGTGCTTCTCAGAACTTCGGAGAGTTTTCTCCCTGATTCCCATTGACACTCGATCAAATGCTGCTTTGATGTCAAGGGCAGTCACTTTGACCTCACCTCTGGCATTCAGCTCTTTTGTCCATGTTTGAACCAAGGATGGAATGAGGGTGGGAGCTGAGTGATCCTGGCGGACCCCAACTGAGCATCCATGAGCAGGTTATTGCTGAGTAAGTGGCGCTTGATAGCACTGTTGTTGACTCCTTCCATCACTTTGCTGATGATAGAGAGTAGACTGGTAGAGCGGTAATTGGCTGGGTTGGATTTGTCCTGCTTCTTCTGTATAGGATACACCTGGGCAACTTTCCACATTGCCGGGTAGATGCCAGTGTTGTAGCTGTACGGAAACAGCTTGGCTAGGGGTGTGGCAAGTTCTGTAGCACAAATCTTTAGCACTATTGCCGGAGTATTGTCAGGGTCCATAGCCTTTGCAGTATCCAGTGCCTTCAGCCGTTTCTTGATATCACGTGGAGTGAATCGTATTGGCTGAAGATTATTCTGTGATGCTGGGGACTTCTGGAGGAGACCGCGATGGACCAACCATTCGGGACTTCTGGCTGAAGATTGTTGTGAATGCCCCTTTTCCACATATGTGCTGGGCTCCTCCATCATTGAGGATGGACATATTTGTGGAGCCTCCTCCTCCAGTGAGTTGTTTAATTGTCCCCCACCATTCATGGCTGGATGTGGCAGGACTACAGAGCTTAGATCTGATGTGTTGGTTGTGGAATCACTTCGCTCTGTCTATTACTTGCTGCTTATGCTGTTTGGAACACAAGTAGTCCTGTGTTGTAGCTTCATCAGGTTGACACCTCATTTTTCGATATGCCTGGTGTTGTCCTGGGCATACTCTCCTGCACTCTTTATTGAACCAGGGTTGATCCCCTGGCTTGGCGGTAATGGTAGAGTGGGGGATATGCTGGGCCATGAGGTTGCAGATTATGGTTGAATACAATTCTGCTGCTGCTGATGGTCCACATTATGTCATGGATGCCCAGTCTTGAGTTGCTCGATCTGTTCGAAGTCAGATGAACGGTGTTGGTTCCAACACAATGGAGGGTATCCTCAATGTGAAGACGGGACTTTGTCTCCAAGAATTGCCCAAAGACTGTGCGGTGGTCGCTTACTGTCATGGACAGATGTAGTAGGCAGATTGGTGAGGGTGAGGTCAAAGCTCAAGTATGTTTTTCCCTCTTGTTGGTTCCCTCACTACCTGTTGCAGTCCCAGCCTAGCAGTTATGTTCTTTAGGACCTGGCAAGTTTGGTCTGTGGTGGTACTGGCAAGCCACTCTTGGTGATGGACATTGAGGTTCCCCACCCAGAACATATTCTGTGCCCTTGGCACCCTTAGTGCTTTCTCCTCCATGTCCAACATGGAGGAGTACTGATTCATCAGCTGAGGGTGGCCGCTACGTGGTGACCAGCAGGAGGTTTCCGTGCCCATGTTTAACCTGAAGCCATGATCCTGTGAGAATGACTGTGTCAGGCTGTTGCTTAACTAGTCTGTGAGACAACACTCCCAACTTTGGCACAAGCCCCCAGATGAGGACTTTGCAGGTTTGACAGTCCGGTGACTGGTTTGATACCGGGTGGGGTGGCCGGTTTCATTCCTTTTTTGTGTTTTCGTAGTGGTTGAATACAACCGAGCTGCTTGCTAGGTCAATTCAGAGGGAATTTAAGAGTTAGCCACATTGCTGTGGGTCTGGAGTCACATGTAGGCCAGACCAGGTAAGGATGGCAGATTTCCTTCTCGAAAGGACATTAGTGAACCAGATGGGGTTTTACCAGATGGGTTTTACGACTATCGACAATGGTTTCATGGTCATCTTAAGACTTTCCATTCCAGATATTGAGTTTAAATTCCATTACCTGCGGTGGTGGGATTCGAACCCGAGTCCCCAGATCATTATCCTGGGTCCTTGGATTACTAGTGCAGCGACAATACCACTATGCCACCGCCTCCCCGCATCCTGTTTCTTGTGCACAGGACACACCTGGGCAATTTTCCACATTGCCGGGTAGATGCCAGTGTTGTAGCTGTGCTGGAGCAGCTTGGTGAGGGGCGCGGTTGATAGATTAAATGAAGAGGTTTGAAAGGCAGCTTGAATTGAGCATAATTGGCCAGCATTGATCTATTGGGCTGAATGGTCCCTTTCTGCTCTGTCTTGTAAATGCTACAGAAGGAGAGGCCAAACACAATTGCCTGGGGCAGACATGGCGTTCACTTCTTCTTGTCACTCCAAATCAGGGTGGGGTGGGGGGAGTGGGGTTGAGAGTCCATCTCAGAACTTACTGACACCCGATACTGCCCCCCCCTCCCCCCCCGCCCCTCTTACTCTCGGCCTTGTTAGTCATTGCGAGCCTGAAAACAACTGCTGGGGAATGAGGGCTCTGACCCTTCACTGTTTATTCTTTGTTTGGTGTCCGTTCCCTAGGAGACCGCTGGTCTAGTCCGTGCACCTGTTTGTTTTAAGGAGTTACTAATTCTTGGGCAGAAGGCTAGGAACGACTGCTGGCAATGTTCATATTGTAACCATTTTGTTTTTCTTTATTCTTCCATGGGATCTGGGTGTCAATGGCAAGGTCACCCCACCCCTCGCCGCCCTTGAATAAAACATAAGTGGCTTAGGCTCAGCCATCTCGGAACCAACCACGTCACCGTGGACCTGGATTCGCAAGTGGTCCAGACCAGGATGGTCGCCGATGATTCTGCAATGGTCAGCGCCATTTGCGGCTCCTCGGATCCTGAAGCAGCCCATGTCCTAGTGCAGCAAGACCTGAACAATATCCAGCCTTGGGCTGACAAGTGGCAAGTGCTGTTCGAGCCACGCAAGTGCCAGATAATGACCATCTCTGACAAGAGGGACTCTAACCATCGCCCCCATGATAATCAATGGCATTATCCATCACTGAATCTCTCACAATCAACACCCTGGGGGTTACCATTGACATGAAACTGAACTGGACTAGCCCAAATAAATACTGTGGCTACTAGAGCAGGTCAGTGGCTAGGAATCCTACAGTGAATAACTCACATCCTGACCCCCCCCCACAAATCCTGTCCACCATCGATAAGGCACAAGTCAGGAGCGCAATGGAATACTCTCCACTTGCCTGGATGAGTGTAGCTCCAACAACACTCAAGAAGCTCAACATCATCCAGGACAAAGCAGCCCACTTGATTGCTCCCCCTTCCACATTCAAACCCTCCACCACTGATGCACAGTATCAGCCGTGTATACCATCTGCAAGATGCACTGCAGGAACTCATCAAGGCTCCTTAGGCAGCTCCTTACAAACCCACGACCACTCCCACCTGGAAGGACACGAGCAGCAGAAACCTGGGAATACCACCACCTGGAGGTTCCCCTCCAAGTCACTCACCACCCTGACTTGGAAATGCATCAGCCGTTCCTTCACAGTCGCAGGCTCAAAACCCTGGAACGCCTTCCTTAACAGCACAGTGAGTGTACCTACACCTCGGGGACTGCAACGGTTCATGAAGCAGCTCACCCCAACTTCTCAAGGGGCAGTGAGGGGCGGGAAAAAATGTTGGCCTAGCCAGCAACACACAAATTGGGTGAGTTTGCAATAGATTAAATCAGTCGGTGGGGAGCAATGGGTGAGACAACATGGGCTTAATGGCACAGTTCTAAAGAGCACGCAAGGATGAAGGGGGACCTAGGGGGTGAGGGGGAGGGGGTTGGTGCCGCACATGTGCAGGTGGCAGGGCACATTGAGTGGGTAGTCAGTGAAACTGATGAGATCCTGCCCTTCAGAAATGGAAACACAGAATACAAAAGCAGGGAAGTTGCGCTGAACCTTTTCAAAACTCCAGTTAGGCCGCAACTAGGGTATTGCATCCAGTCCTGATCGTCACACTTTAGAATATGAGTGCCCCGTGAGAGAGTGCAGAGATTGATCAGAGTGCCTCCGGTTGTTCCTCTTGGCTGATATGAGGTTTGGTAGGGTGGAGAGGTGGGGGATGGGTGGTGGGGGAGGGAGGTGTGGGTGGGTGGGGTGTGAGAAGGACACTTCTACTCGGCGAGTGGTGACGACCTGGAAGTCTCTGCCCTCGAGGATGGCGGAAGCAGAGGCGGTAAATAATCTCAAAGAGAAACTGGATGGGCGCTTATAGAATCCCTACAGTGAAGAAGGAGGCCAATCGGCCCATCGAGTCTGCACCGACTCCCTGAAAGAGTACCCTACCTCGGCTAACTCCCCTGCCCTCTCCACATAACCCCGTAACTGCACCTAACGTACACAGTTTGAAGGAAATAAAGAATATGGGGCAAGCCGGTCAATCCTTTTCTGTTCCTCGCCACCTCACATAGCCTGAAAAAGAGCTAGCAGAGGTCCGTTGGGCCAAACAGCCTCCCCCTGCGCTCGAGTGAATTTAAGGGCCCTTGCGTCAGCGGGTTGAAGGTTGGCGCCTGTTGCAGAGAGTCGAGAGCTAATTTTTGGCTGACCCTCCCAGTGCAGTTAGCAGGCCCTGGCTTTTCGATGAGGCCCGTGTGTCCTCTCGGATTGGACAGTAAAGACCCTGTAGTGTAATTTGAAGATGGGCAGGGGAACTCCCCACACCTTCCAACACCCCGCCCGCCCTCACCCCATTGTCCTGCGCCAATATTCATCCCCTGGCCAGCCTCACTAACAGAGGCAACTTTGCCATTGCCGCATGTCTCCTGTCTGCAAAATGGCTGCTGCCCTTGGATGCAAGGCAATGCCCTTTGAGCTGACTGGCGAATATGAAAGATGCTCCGTCAGTGCCAGTCTTTCACTTGGACCCACTCCCATTCTGACACCTGGGAATGGTTATGTTTCCTCTGCCAGCTGCTGGGGTTTGGTTTCACCGAGACTGCACTCTGAAAGGTCTCTCTGTTGACTGTAACTAAGAGGGGGGCAGGAGTGGTGGGAGGGAGGGAGTGGGTTCAAGCCAGTTGCTCCTGAGGGTGTTGGTAGAGGCAACCAGCTGTCTTCATCTGAATGCGCTTGGCCTCGACTCTGTAAATAAACAAATCCACAGGTGTCCCGTGTTTATGCTGTTCCCATGCCGATCCTCGATCACATCGAGGCCGCTTTTCAACATCGGCATAGAGGAGGACGCGGCACATTTTGAGAATTTTCATTCCCATTTACAGATCCCTCCATGCCCTTCCTATCTGTGTTAAGTCCCACAGCTCTCAGACATAGAGCATAGAACATACAGTGCAGAAGGAGCCCATTTGGCCCATCGAGTCTGCACTGACCCACTCAAACCCTCACTTCCACCCTATCCCCGTAACCCAATAACCCCTCCTAACCTTGTTGGACACGAAGGGCAATTTATCATGGCCAATCCACCTAACCTGCACATCTTTGGACTGTGGGAGGAAACCGGAGCACCCGGAGGAAACTCACGCAGACGCAGGGAGAATGTGCAGACTCTTCACAGATAGTGACCCAGCGGGGAATTGAACCTGGGACCCTGGCACTGTGAAGCCACAGTGCTATACACTTGTGCTACTATAATAACGTTCTTCCAACACTCACCTCCTGTTGAACATCCCTCTATTTTACTCCTCCCACCATTGATGACCTGGACTTTGACTACCTGGGCCTAAACTCTGGAATTCCCTCTTTCTAACCTCTTTATTCCACATCTCTCTCTCTCTCTCCCCGTCCTCCTTTAAAATGCTCCTTAAAACCTGCATTTAAAAAATATATATTTTTATACTCCATTTTCACATTTTCTCCCAAATTTGCACCCACCAACAATAACAATAACAAATATAATGTCAATCCCCATATCAATAACAACAATCCCATCCTCCCACCAAACCCCAAACATTAGCCCGCATGTTAACATATACAAATGACAAAATGGAATCAGGAATCACCCATAGTCACCATTAACACACACAGTCCCCCCTCCCCCAACCCCCCCCCCCCCCGCCGTGTAGATCCCCAAATTTCTTTCTCTGTCAGTCTGGCCTCAATAAAAGTTGAGATGGATTCGCACGTAAAAAGAAGTTATTTATTTAGCTTGCAAGCTTGATTCATTTCATAGAAATATAAGAGACATCCAGTTTCCTATATCCCAGAAAGCGAATGAACAAAGAAACAAAGGGATCTCTGCAAATCAATTCAAATGGTATCAAGTTTCACATACTCGACAGACATAGGTCAGCCTATGTCCCTCCTGACCTGTTCGATCTATTCTGATTGGCTCACTTCCAATCCCTTTCTCTGGCCCCTATCAATGCAGCATCACTCTCATAGACACACCTCTTCCTGCTTTTTCCATGCGGTCTCAAACCCCTTTGTCCCTAACTGCCAGAATCAAAGTGGCTTATTTCTACATTACATTAACTAGTATCTCTAAAGTAACTATTTTATATCACATTCGTCATTCCCTCCTTTTATCATTCCATGATAACCAAACTATCCAATCCATAGCTACGGTTCCTCATCTAAAAAGATCCGTCGCTGCATTTCCAATTCCTGTCTTAGCCCCCCTTCATCTGCCTCACCCTCATGAATTTTAACAGTTAAATTTTTTTTTCCGGTGATTGGGGCGGTGATCTGATCTAGTGCACCCCGCATTCTACCCATCACACATTTAAGGATGGCCAGGCCCACAAAGATGCAGCCGATAGCTACCATTAGATACATGGCCATATTTATCAACCAGTCCTTCCATCCTCCAAATCCCCAGTTACCCCAAGAGCCAGGATCCTGCATCCCGTCCAAGTGATCCCGTATGTGATCCATAAATTTAGTAATGTTAGCGGTCAAGTCCTGAACACCCATGATACACTTGCCCTGTACTATGGCGCATACCCCACCCTCACGGGCCAGAAGATAGTCAAGAGCATACCGGTTCTGCATTGCAAACAACCGTAGCTGAGACAACTCCTTAGTTATTGCCCCGAGGGCTCCCAAGGTTTCATTTCCCAAGATGGTAAGGCCGCAAATAAAATAATTCCGATCACTAACAGCCAAGGAACCCCCCACACCTCCCAGTGTCAATACGCTCAGAATGCCCCACCCGGCTGAGTGGCCCCGGTTGGGTGCAAGAACCTGAGGTTTTTTCCAGTTCTCGCAAAATTCAGCAGAGACTGCCCGGCGTGCTAACTGATTATGCAGGTTCCACGCCGAAGGGCAGGGGACTGTGGTAGGGACTAGAGTCCCTATAGCAATTCGGCGGGGAAATGGGGGTGACAAAACGTTGGTCGCCGTACCATTCAATAAAAAGTAGTATCCTTGTTCCGTGTGGAGACTAGCATCACAATCAGCATATCGGTTGCGTAAGGACCTCCCAGTAGCCCAGTTTATCCAACTTTGAAATGCCCATTCGGGCCGCCCAGCAATGCGGAAAGCCCTAGTCCCAACAGTGATATGAGAGACATTCGCCCAGCCACAGAGGAGCTGGAGGACGGCGTTCAATGGAACGCAAGTGATGTTGTAACAAACGCATTGGCCAGACGCCTGGGTGATATGGCACCTCCTGTCCGTACAGGTGGGAAACAGACATGTTATATTTGTGTCCACCTCTACCAGCAAACAGCCATATCCTTCACTGCTGAAGCAATTCTCGTACGACCAGGAATCCCTATTGGGAGTGAAGTGGCTAGGTATGTACGCCCTCCACCGTCGCAGCCTATCGTACTGTGAATGGGAATTATCCCGAGGAAGGGGAAGGCAAATAGCCGGTGGTGCTGAATCCGGATCGTAAGGAAGAGTGACTTGCTCGGGCAATGGCTCGGAATGCTGACAATGAACCACCGTTTGGGGAGTGCCCCAAAGCGGTGAAACAGAAAATAACCTAGACACCGCTGCGGGGTTTGGGTAGCAGACAACCCGTCCCTGGCCATACAGACGGTGGTAAATCTGGTAGAAGAGATTCATACTACCCGGGTTTTCCTCAGTTTGGCCTTTTAATTATCTTAAGTGTATCTCCCGGTAACCTACGTTCTAGCTGTACTTCCCTTCTCATACGCCCCGTCCTCTCTCTAGTCCCTTTCTCTTTCTCATGGTCTCTTCCTACACTCTTCTGACAGCCTGATTTTACCTTTATTGTACCACTCTTAACACATCCAAAATCAAATTTACATGTATTCCAAAAACAAGGCAATGTCCATATAATGTTCCCTTCCCATCGCCGGGACCGGTGCAGCTGCTTCATGACTCCTGCATTCTCCTTAACTTTGATGACCTTCCATGAGTCGATACCATGTCCTCGTATATGGGGGCAGCGAAGAACATCACCTTTGCATAGGTGATGTATCCTTGTAGATTGGTTGGGGCTACACAGATACATAATATTCCCCTTTTCCATGTCCATCGCCAATAACACGCCAAGCGAAGTGAGGCCAAATATCAGACAGACGATGCGTAGCCACTCCATCATGCTCCACACCTGTAAAATAGCACTGGAGAAGGGAGGCAGGTTAGTATCCGACCTTTTACAGTAGTGGAGATGGACCCAATTTACAGTGATGTAGGTGGACCCAAGCACTTCGCCCCTCCACTTTAACTGCTGTGGGGGTGGTAAGGAGAACTTGGAAGGGCCCGTCCCATCGCGTCTCCGACCCCTTCCTAGTCCAATTTTTGACCATGACATAACTACCGGGCTGGACTGAAAGTGAGCTAGGTACTGGGGGCAATGGCTCGTGAGCCGCGTGGACTTGGCCATGGAGTTCCTTGAGCACTTGCGTAAGGGCTAGAACATAGGTGGTCATTTCTTCAGTCATCTGATGAAACTGAACCCGTCTGGGAACCTGCAGGCTCCAACGAGTTCTCAGAGGCCTGCCATAAAGAATCTCGGCGGGAGAGAGCCGGGCCAGTCCCGCAGGTGTAACCTGCAGCTGGAAGAGGGCAACGGGGAGCAACTTAAGCCATGTCAGTCCCGTGTCTGCTTTTAATTTAGCCAATTTAGTTTTGAGGGTCTGATTGTGTCTCTCAACCAACCCGGCCGCCTGCGGTCTGTACGCACAGTGTAACTGCTGGCGTATGCCCAACTGGGAGCAGAACTCCTTGTTAATCTGTCCAATAAAATGAGGCCCATTATCAGAACTTAACTGAGCTGGTATACCGTACCGGGGAATGATTTCCCTCATCAAGACTTTAACCACAGTAGCAGCTTTATTATCGATAGTCGGATACGCCTCGACCCATCTGCTGAACACATCCACAATGACCAAAACATATTTGTAACATTGACACCTTTCCAACTCAATGTAATCCATTTGGAGCGTCTCAAAGGGACCACTGGGCAACGGGGTTTGCCCCTTCCCACAAGGGATACCTTTTCCGGTGTTATATTGCTGACAAATCAAGCACCGATTACTGATACTTTGGGCCAACCCCTGCATTTTAGGGTGCCACCAAGTGTCCAGCAACAAATCACTAGTCCCTCGAGCCCCACAATGAGTTGCAAAGTGTACACATTCAATGACCCATAAAGCCAGCACATCAGACATACAAGTCTGATGTGCAGGCGTGGTCCATAAAGAGGAAACAGAATCATATGTACAACCTAACCGTTTCCACATTTGTTTATCACTCTCAGGAGCGTCCTCCTGTAACCTTATGACGTCTTGGATGGTTGGCATTGGCTTGTCAGAAGCAGACATATTCATAGTAGATCGTTTAGTCTGACTTAACATTTTAGGCACCATCACTTGCTGAATTTGTGCGGCTGTGCGCGCTGCACGATCTGCTCGTTCATTACCAACGTCAACTGGGGTTGTACCATTCGTGTGGGCAGCGCATTTAATAACGGAAATCTGCGCGGGCATAAGGAGGGCCTGCAGTAGGTCATTAACTAAACCCCGGTGGGATATTTGACCACACATAATCATGTCAGGTTGTTCTGACGAAATGTCACTCAAATCGCCCCTTATTGTGGTAGTTTCCTGAATCAAGGCTAAACAGTCATGGCCAGGTGCGTCTTCATGGACAGGGGGACCACTAAGAAAACAGGCTGGATTGATAGTGGTACAGTATTTAAATGTCAGACGTGGATTGTTCAAAAGGTATATCTCATACCTATTCTGACGAGCTGCGGTAAGATGCTGACCATTCGCCCCATATCCCTGGCATGGTACTGGTCATGGACCTGACGTGTAATATGAGGGCTTACCGAAGCTGACTGTGGCCATAAATGTGGTGATATTGTAACAAAATCGGCAGTACCTTCTTTTCCCGTGACTGTGGCTGTAACCTTGACTGGCCATTCGGTCTCAAGTAATGGCCGGTATTTGTCCTCCAACTCCCTGTTTCGTCCAGTCCTGTCATAGGCCAGGGTAACGTGATGCAGTGACTGTTCAACGTCTAACGTCCACCACTGGGGGGGTGATAGAAATATAGCACTGTTGTCTCATCCTCCTCTTCGCTGATCCACCCACCCAAAGTCACTATATTGGGGCTCCTGCTGGTAAACTACCATTTCTGCCGCTTGTTGGGGTCGCAGATCATCCTTTTTCATTACATACTCAGTCTTAACCTTTGTAACTGAGCCTCCTTCTTGGCCTACACCCTCCTTCCAGTAAAATCTGACTGCCCTTGCCATCTGGGAAGGGTCGTTCTCTGTCCAATTCATGTTATTACATTTCACAGCAGTAACCACAGAAGGTGGTAGGCAATGCATTAACATAGCACAGTATTGAGGGGAATTCTGACCATTTTGATACAGCAAATCGCCTGACTGCCCCCGGTGGATTTCATTAAAATGCTCCAGGAATTCCTCTGGCTCTTCAATCTTCCTAGGTTTTAGGTCTAAGATAACAGAAAGATTTATGGGCCTTTGAAATGTGCTATTCAACGCATTCAAGATCTGTGTCCTTCTTTTCTCTATTTGCTCTCTTTTTTTTTTTAACTTAAAAATGTTTGAAAATTCAAATTGAATTACTGCAACTTGCAAGCTTAGCTCTGATCTCAACTCAGAACTAAATTTACAATTTGCTTAACACAAACTTGTATAACATTTACAACTTAATTATTTCTTTATCTTAACAATTTTTCTTTTAACAAGTTTTTTTTTCTTTTACATACACATAAGTATTAGCAAAATCAACTATCATCTCCAGATTGACACTTTTTAAAATGGTGTCCATGATCTTCTTTAAGTTTCTATTAATCTCCAGATAAAATGAGATAAACCTTATTTCAAGTCAGTAAAATTTAAGATTCTGGCAATTTCAATCAATTGCTTTCAAAAATAATAACTTTTATCAAAGAGGTGGAGAAACCCACTGGTTTCCTTTAATTAATTCAAAACGTAACTTTGCTGGTGTTCACTGACTCAAAGGAAAGGTATCCGATTACACTACGGCTGCTGCTGTTATCTCAAAGCCTGAGTGAGAAGCACTGTCTGTTTTCAACTCCGCCTGCTGCTGTTAACCCTTTGAGAGACTTCTGCTTCAACCAATATGCAGCATTCCTCACAATCTCATCTAGACCTCGGAACTTTACAGTCCAAGGAGACAATTTTAGCTTAATCAACTATATATTTAAAACACTCACACATAGAGTTGAACCATCTTCAGATTTAAAAACAGTTATACTGGACTGAACCTTCATTAATGAAGTCACATCAGCCTCTGAACCCATATAATAGACTGAACCTTCATTAATGAAGTCCCATCAGCCCAAAACCCTAACCCAAGCCGAAACAACAATATGAAATCCCATCAATTAAAGTGCTAATCCCCAGACTGACCTGTGATTTCGTCGAGGCGGTCTTTCTGTGCCAACCGCGAGTGACCAGACTAATCAGACGATAAGAAGAGGGGAACAATCAATGCGCGGTCGTTTTCCAGTTCTACATTGAGGGCCCTTTGTTCCCCATCCTCCTGTTCATAATCAGTCTAATTCTGATTTCGCAGTTGGATCAGGATCGCCCTGAGAAATCCCGGGTTTCGGCACCAAATGTAGATCCCCAAATTTCTTTCTCTGTCAGTCTGGCCTCAATAAAAGTTGAGATGGGTTCGCACGTAAAAAGAAGTTATTTATTTAGCTTGCAAGCTTGATTCATTTCATAGAAATATAAGAGACATCCAGTTTCCTATATCCCAGAAAGCGAATGAACAAAGAAACAAAGGGATCTCTGCAAATCAATTCAAATGGTATCAAGTTTCACATACTCGACAGACATAGGTCAGCCTATGTCCCTCCTGACCTGTTCGATCTATTCTGATTGGCTCACTACCAATCCCTTTCTCTGGCCCCTATCAATGCAGCATCACTCTCATAGACACACCTCTTCCTGCTTTTTCCATGCGGTCTCAAACCCCTTTGTCCCTAACTGCCAGAATCAAAGTGGCTTATTTCTACATTACATTAACTAGTATCTCTAAAGTAACTATTTTATATCACATTCGTCAGCCGCACCCAACTAATGTTTGTGTTATCCAGATATTTTTCTAACCTGCTCTCCTGTTTTCTGACCCGTCTCACTATCCTATTCTAGCTGATAGTATTCCTGTGAAGCACCTTGGAGTATTTTGCCACAGGAAAAGATCCTGAAGATAAGCGAGTTGTTGTTGAGAGGAGATAAAGGTCCAGTTTGTTTTGCTCCTGGGTTAGGGAGGGGGAAAATCATCCAGGGCTTCAGTTTGTGATCCCTATTAAAAGGTATATCTAGGCATGTATGCACATGTGTTTGTGCACATGTATGTTTATGTGTACACACATGTGCAGCTGCGATTGTGATTGTGCTACCGAAGATGGGGGCCATATTGGACTCTGTTTCTCTCTCCACAGATGCTGTAAGACCTGCTGAGTTTAAATAAGCATTTTGTTTTTACATCAGCTGTAGTGGTGTGTGTGAGGGTATGAGTGTTGTGCATACGTGTGTGCATGTGAGTTTGAGTGTGTGTGTATGTCCATGCACATTTACAGGTGCAGTTGTGTGTAGAAGGGTTTGTGCATGTTTTTGTGTGTATGTATGTGCAAGTGCGGGAGGGTGTGTGTAGTGTGTGTGCATGTGACTCTAGGATTTGAATGTGTGTTTGTTTGTAGTGTGTGCGCGTGTGTTTTATGTGTGTGTGTTTGTAGTGTGTATAGTGTGTGTGTGTTTGTAGTGTGTGTGTGTTTGTAGTGTGTATAGTGTGTGTGTGTTTGTAGTGTGTGTGTTTGTAATGTGTGTGTGTGTTTGTAGTGTGTGTGTGTTTGTAGTGTGTGTGTGTTTGTAGTGTGTGTGTGTTTGTAGTGTGTGTGTGTTTGTAGTGTGTGTGTGTGTTTGTAGTGTGTGTGTGTTTGTAGTGTGTGTGCGTGTTTGTAGTGTGTATTTGTAGTGTGTGTGTGATTGTAGCGTGTATTTGTAGTTGTGTGTACATAGGATTTGTGTGTGTATTGCGATGCCTGTGATTGTCAGGAAAGGGAGTAATCCAGCAGACATGGGACATGTAGTATAATTTGGATAAGTATGAGGTTATTCACTTTGGAAGCAGAAAAAGGAAGGCAGATTACTACCTGAATGGTTGTAAATTGGGAGAGGGGAGTGTGCAGCGGGACCTGGGTGTCCTTGTGCACCATTCGCTGAAGGTAAGCATGCAGGTGTAGCGGTAAAGAAGGCTAATGGTATGTTGGTCTTCATTGCGAGGGGTTTCGAGTATAGAGGCAGGGATGTGATGCTGCAGTTGTACAGGTGAGGCCACACCTGGAGTATTGTGTGCAGTTTTGGTCTCCTTCTCTGAGGAAGGATGTTCTTGCTCTCAGGAGAATGCAGCGAAGGTTTACCAGACTGATTCCAGGGATGGCAGGACTGTCATAAGAGGAGAGATTGACTAGGTTGGGATTGTTCTCGCTGTAGTTCAGAAGAATTAGGGGGGATCTCATAGAGATTTATAAAATTTTAACAGGACTAGACAGGGAAGATGCAGGGGAGATGTTACCAATGATGTGTGTGTCCAGAACCAGGGGTCACAGCCTGAGGATTCAGGGTAAACCATTTCGGACAGAGATAAGGAGACATTTCTTCACAGAAAGAGTGGTGAGCCTGTGGAATTAATTAGCACAGGAAGCAGTTGATGCTAAAACTTTGAATATATTCAAGAGGCGGCTGGATATAGCACTTGGGGAGAATGGGCTCAAAGCCTATGGGGAGAAAGCAGGATTAGGCTATTGAGTTGGATGATCAGCCATGATCGTGATGAATGGTGGAGCTGGCTCGAAGGGCCAAAAGGCCTCCTTCTGTGTATGTATCTATGTATGCTAATGTAAAACTGACGATTGTGGTAGTGTTAGCTTTCAGCCTCTTTGTTCGGCAGTGCAGTATAATTCTTAAACTATGCGATCAGCAATTAGACCCAAGTGTGGCACCATTCCAAGATGGCAGCTGAAACTGACTCCGAAATATATTGGCTGCTCCTTCACTGTCACTGGGTCAAAATCCTGGAACTCCCTCCCTAACTGCACTGTGGGTGTACTTACACCACCACATGGACTGCAGCAGCTCAAGAAGGCAGCTCACCAACTCAAGGGGAAATTAGGGATGGGCAACACGTGCTGGCTCAACCAGCAATGCCCAATGCTGTAAATGAATTAAAGCTAAATCAGCATAGCCTCTTCAATGCCCCAAACCAACTGTGAGCATTCTAATCGGGGGAGGGGGACGATCCCTCACCTCCTCTGAAACAGCACCTCCGAGGAATAGGGCCTCAGCAGTTTTCCACCCTCCCCACTACATCACTTTCACCTCGTCAGGCACTGCTGGGGATCCATTGCCCCAAAGCTAGGTATAACCCAAAATCACAGGGCACGGGAGGTTACTACACCGAATAAATGTCCCAGACACAGACCATTCAACCCAACCTGCCCATCCCAGTCTTTACGCTTCGCTCCTGCCTCCTCCCACCTCTCCTCACTAAATTTTCCATTGTGACCTCCTGTCTCCCTTCATTCCCCCCCACCCCTCCCACCCCCACATATGTTTACCCAAGCCTCCCTCCCCTGTGAGATCCACATTTCAGCCACTCTGGCTGAGGAGGATTTTCCATACCTCCCTTTTGGATTTCTTGGTGACCATCTTAAATTGCTGGTTATTCCGTTCCCCACAGGTGGGCGTACTCTCTCATGTACAACCCCCCCCAATCAAAACCTTACATGCTTTTTGGAAAGCTCCATGAGCCAGGCTCCTATCTTTTTTCTTGAAGAGATAAGGGACACAGCCCGACACTACTTTCGACTACATACATGGTGGCACATGTATGCCTCACCATTCGTCACGATCATGACACAGTGGTTAGCAGTGCTGCTCACAGCGTCAGGGACATTGGTTCAAATCCTTCCTTTGGGTGACTGTGTGGAGTTTGCATGTTCTCCCTGTATCTGCGCGGGTTTCCTTCCACAGTCCAAAGGTGTGCAGGTTAGGTGGATTGGCCATGCTAAATTGCCCCTTCGTGTCCAAAGATGTGCAGGTTAAATGGGGTTATGGGGATAAGGCTGGGGAGTGGGCCTAGGTAAGATCATCTTTCGGAGGGTCGGTGTAGACTTGATGGGCCAAATGGCCACCTTCCGCACTGTAGGGCTTCTATCATTCTACGATCGCACATTTTTGTTAGATCTTCTCTGCGCCCTTGAAACCCTTTGTATAATATGACAACCAGATGTGGACTCAGGAATCGAAGTAAATGGAGGCATTCAAGAGGGCTTGAGGTGATGAATAATAATAATCTTTATTGTCACAAGTTGGCTTACGTGAACACTGCAGTGAAGTTACTGTGAAAATTCCCCAGTCGCCACGTTCTGGCACCTGTTCGGGTACACAGAGGGGGAATTCTGAATTCTCAGCCGGTACGGGAACTGAACCCACGCTGCTGGCCTTGTTCTGCATCACAAACCAGCTATTAATAGAAATAATGTGCAGGAGTGCAGGGCGAAAGGCAGGGAAATGGTACTATGCCATGATGCCCATTTGGAGAGCCGGTGCGGACAGAATGGGCCAAATGGCCTCCTTCTCTGCCGTAACGATTCTGTGATTCTAACCAAGGTTTGAAGCAGGTTTTCCGGAGGAAATAAAAACTTGTTTTTCATCTTCTAATGGTCTTGTAGGCATGTGACGCAATAAAGAAGAAATACATTTCCAGAGAAAATCCACAGCACTTTTCTTTTGGAAAACTGAGGCATCCCCTTTCCATGGCATATTGGTTGAAAACATCTCAATGACAATTTAAAAAAAGACGCACAACTTTGCACCAATGGGGATTTATTTCCAAATGTTGTTAACATTGAGCGGGATCTTCCTGCCCCTCCTCCCCCCACCCCCCCCCCCCCCACCCCCAATCCCTCACCACCATGGTGTCCTTTCCCACAGCGAATATTGGACGGCACCAGGATCTTCCAGTCTCCCAGCTGTCAACAGGGCTTCCGCGGTTCACACGTCGGTGGACGCGGAAAATCGCCGGGTTCAACATTTTCTGAATCTGTGCGTAGAATTAGTGGAACGGCTCATTCCTCGAGGCACAGCTCTTGACAGCAAATAAACTCTGTTCCTTTGTTTTTGGGTAACAGTCCTGGCTTCTTTTTTGTTCCCCTCCCTGAGGATTCATTGCACTGTGCCTAGGTACGACGATGGACAAGTGATTGAACAAACTTTTAAAAAGCTTGGAGATCTGTTTTGTGGAGGTTGGGGGTTATCATTTTGGGACTGGACCACCCACCCACCCACCCCGGTTGTCCAAATGGTGACTTCTGACACGGGCAGTTCTCTGCTCCTACCCCGCCTTGTTTCGGGACACTTGTCCAATTTTCCATAGGGTTTTGACCCTGCTAGGCGACATAACTTCCCCTCGATGGCGCCATCATGCCTTCCCTTTGCCATGCAGCAGCTGAAAGGGTTGCAGCAGCCCGGAGGGGAAAAACCGACCCCCTTATTGCTTCAGAATTTGCTCAAAGGGAGTCTGCTTCAAGGCAAAGCTTGCCAAAGACATGCAGATGACGAGAGGGCAGCGCAAAGATCAATGCGTGCAAAAAGCTGGAAGAACTTTGGTTTCAAAGGAAAAAAAAAAAGACCAGCAATGTAGTGTGGCTGACGGTCAGTGCGTTGTACAAAAGGTGTTTGAAAGACCCCTGGGGGGGGGGGGGGGGGGGCGCTCCATCCCCACACAACCGTCACTGAGGGTTGAGGTACTGGGGAAATAGATCAAATATTTACATTCAACTAATCACCCAAGTTTCATATGGCTTCATTTTGATACGTTTGCACTGATGGTTTGGTTTGGGACAGAGTATACCGGGGCCTGTTTCCATGCGAGGCCTGCTCAGGCTGCCAATTGTAAAGTCCATCATTTTGGGAGGGCGGGGTCCTACTTCCTTTAAAAAAAATTATTCCAATTAAGGGGTAATTTTGCGTTGCCAATTCACTTAGCCTGTGTTAAGTAATGGGTTAAGAGACTGTTATAACCTGCCGACTGACGATTGGCTGGGGACTAATGATTATCCCACAATCCTATGGGAGTATGAACTTCCCCAATGAGGGGGGCGGAGAAACTCCTACTATAAATAAGCTGGCCAGTCCAGGAACCAGGAGGAAGGAGAAGGTAGCAAGGGAAGTTACTGCTACTGCTATGTATATGTTGTTATAGTAAATAAACTTTATTATTTTGTATCCTTAAAACTCGTGCTGGATTCTTCGGGGCCCTTACAAAACTGGCGACGAAGGTAAAAGTGAATAGCTGTCTACACTGCTGAAGCCACCTCCCTGGATTTTTGTTGGATACAGGTTGGAAGTTGTTTTCTATGATACCATGCCTCTGTACGGACGTTTGGATGTTTTTGATGCTGCGCTGGAAAGCTGGAACCAGTACACACAACGGATGCGTTACTATTTCCGGGCAAACAATATCACTGAAAACGAGCGCCAGGTGGTCATATTGCTCACCGCCTGCGGACCGCATACGTTTGGGGTGATTAGGAGCCTTACGTACCCAGCTGCGCCGGACACCAAAACGTTTGACGAACTTGTGAATATAGTGGGGCAACACTTTAACCCAACCCCGTCCACGATAGTCCAGCGTTACCGGTTTAATACCGCTGAGAGGACCCCTGGAGAATCCCTTGCCGATTTTTTTTATCCAGGCTACGCGGGATTGCGGAATACTGTGACTATGGTGAGACCTTGTCAGAAATGTTACGCGACCGTTTGGTTTGCGGTATTAACAATGTGGCCACCCAGAGAAAGTTGTTAGCGGAGCCAACATTGACTTTTCAACAGGCAATACAAATAGTCTTGTCCCGAGAGAGCGCAGAGCGAGGAGTACAGGAGCTACAGGGAATGGAAGTGCATGCCTTGGGGCGAAACCCTTTCCGCCCAAAAACGTCCCCCTGCACTCCTGCGGTACCTTGGGCGAGGCAACGACCAGACCGACGCCAGTGGCCATCGGACATTCCTCCCCGAAGGGAGCCTTCTCCAGAGCCAATGGATGAGGAGCCATGTCCGTGTCAGACTTGTAGGCGCCGACCCCGTCGCGGACGGCGGTCCTGGGGACGCCAGAGGCGCCGTCGTTCCGACCGAAACTGGGACCAGCCCAGGGGCCGTAACTGGGACCAGCCCAGAGGCCGTACCTTCCATGTGGATGAACCTGCGGCGACCACTCCTGAGGACGTGGAGACGGAGGACGACTGCCTGCAGCTGCATTGTGTGGCAGCTCCCTGTGTGGCCCCCATTAAGGTGACAGTACGGGTCAATGGCCACCCGCTGGAGATGGAGTTGGATACTGGCGCAGCGGTCTCCGTGATCGCCCAGAGGACATTCGACCGCATCAAGCAGGGTATACAGACCCTTACACTAACTGACTCACAGTCCAGGTTGGCCACCTACATGGGGGAACCACTGGACATTGCAGGAACTACAATGACCCCTGTTGTCTATGGACGCCAGGAGGGGCGTTTCCCACTTATCGTAGTGCGTGGCCATGGGCCCAGCCTGTTGGGTCAGGACTGGTTGCGCCATTTGCGGTTGCAATGGCAGCACATCCTCCAAACAGTTTCTGGAGGGTTGACTGAGGTGCTAGGACGATACCCAGAGGTATTCCAGCCTGGTCTGGGGAAAATAAAAGGGGCCGTAGCCCGTATCCAAGTTGAACCAGGAGCCACACCGCGCTATTTCCGGGCGCGCCCAGTGCCTTGCGCTTTGCTCGAGAAGGTAGAAGGGGAGCTCACTTGTTTGGAGAGTTTGGGTATTATCAGGCCTGTCCGTTTTGCTGACTGGGCAGCACCAATTGTGCCAGTAATGAAGCCAGATGCCACAGTTCGCTTGTGTGGCGACTATAAACTTACAGTGAATACAGTTTCCCGACTCGACCGATACCCAATGCCTCGCATAGAGGGTCTCTACGCGAAACTTGCAGGCGGACTCTCATTCACAAAATTAGATATGAGTCACGCCTACCTGCAGTTGGAGCTGGACCCTGCCTCCCGACCATATGTAACAATTAACACACACCGGGGCCTGTATGAATATACACGGTTGCCCTTTGGAGTATCCTCTGCCTGCGCAATTTTTCAACGTGTTATGGAGGGCATTTTGAGAGGTTTACCACGTGTGGCTGTCTACCTAGATGACGTGTTGATTACAGGGACGTCGGAGCAAGAGCATTTGGAAAATCTGGAGGCTGTCCTTAAACGCCTTTCGGAGGCTGGAGTCCGTTTACGTCACACAAAGTGCGTATTTCAGGCAAAAGAAGTAGTCTACCTAGGTTATCGGGTGGACCGCGAGGGTCTGCACCCCGTCGCAGTGAAGGTGCGTGCAATTCAACATGCCCCCACCCCGACTGACACTTCACATCTTCGTTCTTTTCTCGGTCTCGTAAACTATTACGGGAAGTTCCTCCCCAATCTGGCAACTACGCTGGCCCCCTTACACCTGCTGCTAAAGAAAAATCACACCTGGGTTTGGGGTCAGCCGCAAGAAACCGCTTTCCGGCGGGTAAAGCAACAATTGTCGTCGTCTGGGTTACTAACCCACTATGATCCGGGAAAGCCTTTGCTCGTCACATGTGATGCATCCCTGTATGGTATTGGGGCTGTCCTGTCCCACAAGATGTAGAACGGGGCCGAGCGACCGATAGCTTTCGCCTCCCGCACATTGACTGCAGCGGAGAAGAAGTACGCGCAGATCGAGAAGGAGGGCCTGGCAGTGGTTTTCGCGGTGAAACGCTTCCACCAGTATGTGTACTGCCGCCATTTCACTATCGTGACTGATCATAAGCCCCTGCTGGGACTCTTCAGAGAGGATAAGCCGATACCGCCCATTGCTTCTGCACGGATCCAGCGCTGGGCTTTGTTGCTTGCTGCATATGAGTATTCTCTGGAGCACAAACCAGGTACGCAGATAGCAAATGCCGACGCACTGAGCCGATTGCCTTTATCGACCGGCCCCATGTCGACCCCCACAACCGGTGAGGTGGTCGCAACCCTAAATTTTATGGACACCTTGCCTGTCACGGCATCACAGACCCGTGAGTGGACCCAGACGGAGCCAGTCCTGTCAAAGGTTCGGCACATAGTCCTGTATGGTGGGCAGCATAGACAGCTCCCAGGCGAGTTACGGGCATTTTCCTCCAAGCTGTCAGAGTTCAGCGTGGAAGACGGCATCCTCTTGTGGGGGACGCGTGTGGTTGTCCCGGAAAAAGGCCAGGAGCTGATATTATCAGACTTGCACAATGGGCATCCGGGCGTGACCAAGATGAAAATGTTGGCCCGGAGTTATGTCTGGTGGCCAGGCCTCGACACCGACATTGAGAAGGTGGCCCAAAACTTCTCCATTTGCCAGGAGCATCAGAAGCTTCCGCCGGCCGCGCCCCTACATCACTGGGAATGGCCAGGGCGGCCTTGGGCATGCTTACATGCAGATTTCGCAGGCCCTTTTCAGGGATCCATGTTCCTTCTACTAATTGACGCCCAGTCCAAATGGCTGGAGGTGCATAAGATGCAGGGGACAACGTCCTGCGCAACAATTGAAAAAATGCGTTTATCATTTAGCACGCATGGCCTCCCCGAGGTGCTGGTCACGGATAATGGCACTCCATTCACGAGTGAGGAGTTTGCTAGGTTTACAAAGATGAACGGCATCCGCCATATCCGCACTGCCCCTTAACACCTGGCTTCAAATGGGTTGGCAGAGCGTGCAGTGCAAACATTCAAAAGAGGCCTAAAGAAGCAGTCTTCCGGATCAATGGACACGAGACTGGCTCGGTTTTTGTTTACGTACAGGACCACCCCCCATACAGTGACTGGGGTAGCTCCCGCAGAACTCCTAATGGGCCGGAGACTTCGCACCCGCCTTAGTATGGTCTTCCCGGACATTGGCGCAAAAGTACGCCGCACACAAGAACGGCAGGGACCGGGATTGTCTCGGCATCGTCCGATTCGGCAGTTTGCGCCCGGTGACCCAGTATTCGTGCGGAATTTTGCTGGTGGTGCCCAATGGGTTCCTGGGGTAATCTTTCGCCAAACGGGCCCTATATCGTACCAAGTGCAAGCCCAGGGTCGTCTCCAGCGAAAACATGTAGACCACGTCCGGTCCAGAAGATCATCCCCGCAAAAGATTCACCGCCCCCGGAGCTCAGTTCAACAGCGGCAAAGACCAGAAACAAGGGAAGGTAGTCCTCCAAATCTTCCACTGGTGCCTCACTCAAAACCTGCGCAGGTCATGACGGGACCGAATGGGGACAGAGACGCTGACATGACGGAGGCAGCAGACTCTGACTCCGAGATGGAGACACAGGATGAATCAGAGGGGGAATCCTCGGGTCCACAGGCCGTGGATGTACAACCGCGCCGTTCATCACGGAAGCGCCGGTCTCCGTCTCGTTATACGCCGCCTGATCCAGCGCCGCATGCAAATGGCGTCCGGCCTGCGGCCAAACGAGTTCGACGCCTCCCTTCGCCAGGGCCTACGGTGGATTCCTTGGACTTTGGGGGGGAGGGATGTTATAACCTGCCTACTGACGATTGGCTGGGGACTAATGATTATCCCACAATCCTATGGGAGTATGAACTTCCCCAATGAGGGGGGCAGAGAAACTCCTAGTATAAATAAGCTGGCCAGTCCAGGAACCAGGAGGAAGGAGAAGGTAGCAAGGGAAGTTACTGCTACTACTGCTACTGCTATGTATATGTTGTTATAGTAAATAAACTTTATTATTTTGTATCCTTAAAACTCGTGCTGGATTCTTCGGGGCCCTTACAAAAGAGACATTCCAATTAGTTGTCTCATTTATGTTAAGTATCCAATAATTGACACATATGTAAAGAGGCTTCAGGTAGCCTTTGTGCCAGGTGATACGAAGATATAGTTTTGTGCAGAGTCTGTTAAAGTGAAATAAAGGTGTTTGTAAAAGAAGTAGTCCTTTGACTCTTTATACAACAGCAGCTAAACGTCTAACAAATGGTAGCAGAGGATGGTTGCTGTGCAAATGTGAAGGGTTGAAAGATACAACTTTTCCAGATCAAACCAAGGAGTGAGTGAGAGGAAAAAAAAAAAGAGATATGGCTGAACCTAGGATAAAGATAGCCGGATATGACTACCCCCCCCCCCTTATTCTCTGAAAGGGGATCGTACGTCCAATGGAGAACATAGAACATAGAACATTACAGCGCAGTACAGGCCCTTTGGCCCTCGATGTTGCGCCGACCTGTGAAACCACTCTAAAGCCCATCTACACTATTCCCTTATCGCCCATATGTCTATCCAATGACCATTCGAATGTCCTTAGTGTTGGCGAGTCCACTACTGTTGCAGGCAGGGCATTCCACGCCCTTACTACTCTCGGAGTAAAGAACCTACCTCTGACATCTGTCTTATATCTATCTCCCCTCAAGTTAAAGGTATGTCCCCTCGTGCTAGACATCACCATCTAAGAAAAAGGCTCTCAGTGTCCACCCTATCCAATCCTCTGATCATCTTGTATGCCTCAATTACGTCACCTCTTAACCTTCTTCTCTCTAACGAAAACAGCCTCAAGTCCCTCAGCCTTTCCTCATAAGATCTTCCCTCCAGACCAGGCAACATCCTGGTAAATCTCCTCTGCACCCTTTCCAATGCTGCCACATCCTTGCTATAATGCGGCGACCAGAATTGCACGCAATACTCCAAATGCGGCTGCACCAGAGTTTTGTACAGCTGCGACATGACCTCATGGCTCCTAAACTTAATCCCTCTACCAATAAAAGCTAACACACCGTACGCCTTCTTAACAACCCTCTCAACCTGGGTGGCAACTTTCAGGGATCTATGTACATGGACACCGGGATCGTTCTGCTCATCCACACTACCGAGAATCTTACCATTAGCCCAGTACTCTGTCTTCCTGTTATTCCTTCCAAATTGAATCGCCTCACACTTTTCTGCATTAAACTCCATTTGCCACCTCTCAGCCCAGTGCTGCAGCTTATCTATGTCCCTCTGTAACTTGTAACATCCTTCCGCACTGTCCACAACTCCACCGACTTTAGTGTCATCTGCAAATTTACTCACCCATCCTTCTACACCCTCCTCCAGGTCATTTATAAAAATGACAAACAGCAGTGGCCCCAAAACAGATCCTTGTGGTACACCACTAGTAACTGGAGTCCAGTCTGAACATTTCCCATCAACCACCACCTTTTGTCTTCTTCCAGCTAGCCAATTTCTGATCCAAACTGCTAAATCACCCTGAATCCCATGCCTCCGTATTTTCTGCAGTAGCCTACCATGGGGAACCTTATCAAACGCTTTACTGAAATCCATATACACCACATCAACTGCTTTACCCTCATCCACCTGTTTGGTCACCTTCTCAAAGAACTCTATAAGGTTTGTGAGGCACGACCTACCCTTCACAAAACCGTGTTGACTATCTCTAATCAAATTATTCCTTTCCAGATGATTGTACATCCGATCTCTTATAAACCTTTCCAAGATTTTGCCCACAACAGAAGTAAGGCTCACTGGTCTATAGTTACCGGGGTTATCTCTACTCCCCTTCTTGAACAAGGGGACAACATTTGCTATCCTCCAGTCTTCTGGCACTATTCCTGTAGACAAAGATGACTTAAAGATCAAGGCCAAAGGCTCAGCAATCTCCTCCCTAGCTTCCCAGAGAATCCTAGGATAAATCCCATCCGGCCCAGGGGACTTATCTATTTTCACACTTTCCAGAATTGCTAACACCTCCTCCTTATGAACCTCAAGCCCTTCTAGTCTAGTAGCCTGAATCTCAGTATTCTCCTCGACAACATTGTCTTTTTCCTGTGTGAATACTGACGAAAAATATTCATTTAGCACCTCTCCTATCTCCTCGGACTCCAAGCACGCTACTGTCCTTGACTGGCCCTACTCCTACCCTAGTCATTCGTTTATTCCTGACATATCTATAGAAAGCTTTAAGGTTATCCTTGATCCTACCTGCCAAAGACTTCTCATGTCCCCTCCTGGCTCTTCTTAGCTCTCTCTTTAGGCCCTTCCAAGCTAACTTGTAACTCTCGAGCGCCCTAACTGAACCTTCATGTCTCATCTTTACATAAGTCTCCTTCCTTTTGACAAGTGTTTCGACTGCATTAGTAAACCACGGTTCCCTCACTCGACCACTTCCTCCCTGCCTGACAGGTACATACTTATCAAGGACACGCAGTAGCTGTTCCTTGAACAAGCTCCACATTTCCATTGTGCCCATCGCCAGCAGTTTTCCTCTCCATCCGATGTATCCTAAGTCTTGCCTCATCGCATCATAATTGCCTTTCCCCCAGATATAACTCTTACCCTGTGGTATATACCTATCCCTTTCCATCACTAAAGCAAACGTAATCGAATTGTGGTCACTATCACCAAAGTGCTCACCTACCTCCAAATCTAACACCTGTCCTGGTTCATTACCAAGTACCAAATCCAATATGGCCTCGCCTCTCGTTGGCCTATCTACATGCTGTGTCAGGAAAGCATCCTGCACACAATGGACAAAAACGGACCCATCTAAAGTACTCGAACTATAGTGTTTCCAGTCAATATTTGGAAAGTTAAAGTCCCCCATAACAACTACCCTGTAGCTTTCGCTCCTATCCAGAATCATCTTTGCAATCCTCTCCTCTACATCTCTGGAACTTTTCGGAGGCCTATAGAAAACCCCTAACAGGGTGACCTCCTTTCCTGTTTCTAACCCCAACCCATACTACCTCCGTAGACGAGTCCTCATCAAACGTCCTTTCTGCCACCGTAATACTGTTCTTGACTAACAATGCCACCCCTCCCACTCTTTTACCACCTTCCCTGAGCTTACTGAAATATCTAAATCACGGCACCTGCAACAACCATTCCTGTCCCTGCTCTATCCATGTCTCCGAAATGGCCACAACATCGAAGTCCCAGGTACCAACCCATGCTGCAAGTTCACCCACCTTATTCCGGATGCTCCTGGCATTGAAGAAGACACACTTTAAACCACCTTCCTGCCTGCCGGTACACTCCTGCAACTTTGAACCCCTACTCATGACCTACTCATGACTCATGAGAAGTGCAGTATTATGTGGACTAAAGTAACTGCCTTGGGAAAGAGAAAACAAGGTATGGCATTGACTCTTTCTCTACCATGTGACAGTACAATCCAAAGCAAAGTGTTTTCTGAGCTGGAATTGGAAGAGTTAGACTCAAAAGAAGGTCTGGAGACTCTATTACGTTATATGGATAAGATTTATAAAAAGGGTGACTTGTTACGTGCATATGAAGCATTGTCGGATTGTGATAGGTTCTGGAAAATAGAGGATTTCTTCATGGAAGACTATATAATGGAATTTGGCAGACTATATAAAAGGCTGCAGAAACACAACCTGGAATTTCCATAGTCTGTGTTGGCCTTTAAATACTTGACTGTGCGAGAGTGAGCAACATGGATAGGTTCCTGGTTTTGACAGTTCAGTTTGCAGATAAGGGTACCTTATTCGATCAGATGACAGAAGCTTTAAAAAAGCTTTGGGGAAACATTCGATTCCGATGGCTCTGATGACCCAAATAGGCCAGTCTGCAATAAAGCAGAAGATGGAAGACACACTCTAACAGGATGGCGAAATCGCACGGCAACAGGTTCCAAGACAATAGAAGGAGTTCGGGACCCGGGAATTATGAAGACAGAAACCCAATTAGAACCTACAATAGGAAGATGAACCCCAGAAATGCCCGGGGTATGATAAATTGATGTTTTCGATGTGACTCTCAATACCATTATGCTTTCAACTGTCCAATACGTTATAATAGAGTGTTTGAAGCGACACATGAAATGGAAGAGTCAGAAGAGGAAAAAAATAGTGACCAGAAAGAAGGCATTGTCCTATTAACCAGCAGTTTTATGCCGATAATGAAGATGTTGGTTGTAGAATCCTTCAATTGTGCTGTATTGGACAGTGGCTGCACATCTACTGTGTGTGGAATTGACTGGTTAAAATGTTACCTGGACTCCTTGAATGCTGAAAATCGTAACAAGGTTAAGGAATTTGAAAGTTCCACAAGTTTCAGGTTTGGGGATGATAATACTCTGAAGTCGCTGAAAAGAGTGGTATCCCTTGCAATATTGCCGGAGTGAATCATTTCATTAGCAAAGATGTATCAAGTGAGATACCTTTGCTTCTGAGCAGACCGTCGATGAAGAAAGCACACATAAAACTGGATATGGAACAGGATAAGGCAACAGTTTTTGGAAAGACGGTGGACTTACAATTTACACAGTCGGGACACTATTGTATTCCATTACTGACAAATAATATTTCAAGTAGAGTTGTTTAATGGCAGTTGAAAATGGGACTTTAGCTGATAAAAAGCTTGTTGTATTGAAACTGCATAGGTAATTTGCGCATCCGTCTCCTCGGAGGCTGAAACATTTACTAAAGGAGTAAGGGATGAAGACTATACTAAACTGATAGAACTGGTTAGTGACCGCTGTGAAGTTTGTAGGAAGTACAAAAGGACACCACCCTACCTTTGGCCAGAGATTTTAACAACAGTGTGGCCATGTACCTTAAGATCTGGGATAAAGCCAATAATATGTTTATTTTGCATTTAAATATATATATATAGATTTTATTAAAATTTTTCAAACAAAATTTTTTCCATTTTTACAACTCAACAAGGTATTATACATTAACTGGTAAATAACATTATTTAAATGATATAGTGAACTAACAACGACAATTAAAAAAGTAAAAGAAAAACAAATAACAAAAACACAAAATAGTGCTCCCCCCCCTCCCCCCTGGGTTGCTGCTGCTGCCATTTCTATCTTTTCATTATCGTTCCGCGAGATAGTCAAGGAATGGTGCCATCGCCTGGAGAACCCCTGAGCCGATCCTCTCAACGCAAATTTTATTCGTTCCAATCTTATGAACCCTGCCATGTCGTTTATCCAGGCCTCCACGCCTGGGGGTTTCGCTTCCTTCCACATGGGTAGAATCCTTCGCCGGGCTACTAGGGACGCAAAGGCCAAAATATCGTCCTCTTTCGCCTCCTGCACTCCCGGCTCTTCCGCAACCCCAAATATAGCTAACCCCCAGCCAGGCTTGACCCGGACCTTCACCACCTTTGAAATTACCCTTGCCACGCCCCCCCAGAACTCATGTAGTGCTGGACATGACCAGAACATGTGTGTGTGGTTCGCCGAGCTTCCCGAGCACCTCCCACACCTGTCCTCCACCTCGAAAAACCTGCTCAGTCTTGCTCCCGTCATATGTGCTCTATGTAGAAGCTTAAATTGAATCAGGCTAAGCCTGGCACACGAGGACGAGGAATTTACCCTACTTAGGGCATCAGCCCATAGCCCCTCCTCAATCTCTTCCCCCAGCTCTTCTTCCCATTTCCCCTTCAGCTTCTCTATCATCGCCTCCCCCTCGTCCCTCATCTCCCGGTATATTTCGGACACTTTGCCCTCTCCGGCCCATACCCCAGAAATCACTCTGTCTTGGATCCCCTGCGTCGGGAGCTGCGGAAATTCCCTCACCTGTTGCCTTGCAAATGCCCTCACTTGCATATACCGGAAGGCGTTCCCCGGGGGCAACTTATATTTTTCTTCTAGCGCTCCCAGACTTGCAAACGTCCCGTCTATAAACAGGTCCCTCAACTTCCTAATTCCTGCTCGTTGCCAACACTGGAACCCCCCCCCCCAGCCATCTTCCCTGGGACAAACCTGTGGTTATCCCTTATCGGGGACCACACCGAGGCACCCGTCACTCCCCTGTGTCACCTCCACTGCCCCCAGATCCTCAAGGTTGCCACCACCACTGGGTTTGTGGTGTACCTTTTCGGGGAGAACGGCAGAGGCGCCATCACCAGCGCTTTTAGGCTCGTTCCCTTACAGGACACCATCTCCAGCCTCTTCCACGCTGCTCCCTCTTCCTCCCTCATCCACTTACAGACCATCGACACATTGGCGGCCCAGTAGTAGTCGCTCAAACTCGGCAGCGCCAGTCCCCCTCTGTCCCTACTACGCTGCAGGAACCCCCTCTTTACTCTCGGGGTCTTTCCTGCCCACACAAAGCTCGTAATGCTCCTGTCTATTTTTTTTTAAAAGGCCTTTGTGATCAGAATGGGGAGGCACTGAAACACGAAAAGAAACCTTGGGAGGACCACCATTTTAACTGCCTGCACTCTGCCCGCCAGTGACAGCGGCACCATATCCCACCTCTTAAAGTCCTCCTCCATCTGCTCCACTAGTCGCGTCAGGTTAAGTCTATGCAGGGTTCCCCAGTTCCTGGCCACCTGGATCCCCAGGTATCGGAAGTTCCTTTCCACTCTCCTCAGCGGCAGAGCATCTATCCCCCTTCCCTGTTCCCCGGGGTGCATTACAAAAAGCTCGCTCTTCCCCATATTTATTTTGTATCCCGAGAACTCTCCAAACCCCCTCAGTATCTGCATTACTTCTGGCATCCCCTCTACCGGGTCCGCAACGTATAGCAGTAGATCATCTGCGTAGAGCAACACTCGGTGCTCCTCTCCCCCTCTAAGCACCCCCCTCCACTTCTTAGAATCCCTCAGCGATATGGCCAGTGGTTCAATTGCCAATGCGAATAGTAACGGGGACAGGGGATACCCTTGTCTTGTACCCCTATGTAGCCGAAAATATCCCGATCTTTGCCGGTTTGTGACTACGCTTGCCACCGGGGCCCTATATAAGAGTCTGACCCATCCAATGAACCCCTCACCGAACCCGAACCTCTTCAGCGCCTCCCACAGATAGTCCCACTCCACCCTATCGAATGCCTTCTCTGCATCCATCGCCGCCACTATCTCTGCCTCCCCCTCCGGTGGGGGCGTCATCATCACCCCCAGCAACCTTCGTACATTAACATTCAGTTGTCTCCCCTTTACAAACCCTGTCTGGTCATCATGCACCACCCCTGGGACGCAGTCCTCTATCCTTGTGCCATCACTTTTGCCAGCAGTTTGGCATCTACATTTAGGAGTGAGATAGGCCTGTGTGACCCGCATTGCAGCGGGTCCTTATCTCGTTTCAGGATTAGCGATATCGTCGCCTCCGACATTGTCGGGGGTAACATCCCCCTTTCCTTAGCCTCATTGAAGGTTCTCACCAAGAGCGGGGCCAACATATCCATATACTTCCTGTAGAATTCCACCGGAAACCCGTCTGGTCCCGGGGCCTTCCCTGCCTGCATGTTCCCCAGTCCTTTAATCACCTCATCCACCTCGATTGGCGCCCCCAGACCTGCTACCTCCTGCCCCTTCACCTTCGGGAACCTTAGCTGGTCCAGAAAGTGTAACATTCCTTCTTTTCCCCCCGGGGGTTGGGACTTATATAGCCTCTCATAAAAGGTCTTGAACACCTCGTTCACTTTCCCTGCTCTCTGCTCCATATTTCCCGTTTCGTCCCTAACTCCCCCGATCTCTCTCGCTGCCATCCTCTTCCGAAGTTGGTGGGCCAACTGCCGGCTCGCTTTTTCCCCATACTCATATTGCATCCCCTGTGCCTTCCTCCACTGTGCCTCCGCCTTTCCCGTGGTCAGCAGGTCAAACTCCGTCTGTAGTCTTCGTCTTTCTCTTCGTCTGTAGTCTTCGTCTGGGGCCTCCGCATATTTTTTATCCACCCTCAAAATTTCCCCCACTAATCTCTCTCTTTCTTTGCCCTCTTGTTTCCCCTTGTGGGCTCTGATGGAGATCAGCTCTCCTCTAACCACCGCCTTCAGCGCTTCCCATACTACCCCCACCTGAACCTCCCCATCGTCGTTGACCTCCAAGTATCACTCAATACACCCCCTCACCCTTTCGCAGACCCCCTCGTCCGCCAGTAGTCCCATATCTAGTCACCAGAGTGGATGCTGCACCCCTTCCTCTCCTAGTTCCAAATCCACCCAATGCGGGGCATGGTCTGAAATGGCTATGGCCGACTACTCCGTTCCTGCCACTTTCGGGATCAGTGCCCTTCCCAAAACGAAAAAGTCTATCCGGGAGTATACCTTATGGACGTGGGAGAAGAAAGAGAACTCTTTAGCCATCAGCCTGGCGAATCTCCACGGATCCACTCCCCCCATTTGTTCCATAAATCCCTTAAGCACCTTGGCCGCTGCCGGCCTTCTCCCAGTCCTGGATCTGGACCGGTCTAGCCCTGGATCCAGCACTGTATTAAAATCCCCCCCCTATTACCAAGCTTCCCACCTCCAGGTCCGGGATACGTCCCAGCATTAGCTTCATGAATCCCGCGTCATCCCAGTTCGGGGCATATACATTCACCAGCACAACCGCCTCTCCCTGCAGTCTGCCACTCACCATCACATATCTGCCCCCACTGTCCACCACTATATTCTTAGCCTCGAATTATACACATTTCCCCACCAATATTGCCACCCCTCTGTTTTTCACGTCCAACCCCGAGTGGAATACCTGTCCCACCCATCCTTTTCTTAATCTAACCTGATCCGCCACCTTCAGGTGCGTCTCCTGGAGCATGACTACGTCCGCCTTCAGTCTCTTTAAGTGCGCAAACACCCGTGCCCTCTTAATCGGCCCATTTAAGCCTCTCACATTCCACGTGATCAGCCGGATTGGGGGGCCATTCACCCCCCCCCCCCCTCGTCGACTAGCCATCCCCTTTTTTAGGCCATCTCCCCATCCAGGTCCCGCGCACCCATCCGTCCCCCAGGCAGCGCCTTCCCGCCCCGGTCACCTCATCTCTTACCAGCTCCCCCTTGCCCTCAGCAGCAGCAACCCAGTTAATCCCCCCCCCCCCCGCTTGATCCCTCTCTAGCTTGGTTAATCCCCCCATATTGCTTCCGGAAGTCAGCTAACTCTGGCTGACCTCGACTTCCGCCGCACTCTTTGACCTCCCTGCGTGTGGGGCTCCCTTCCTTCCTGCGCCCGTTTTCCCGCTATAATTTCCAGAGCGCAGGAAAATACCCGCGCTTTCCTCTCGGCCCCGCCCCCTATGGCGCAGTTCCCTCATTCCCCTTCCCTGTCCCTTTCCACCGGCGCCCACATTTCTTCGTGTCCCCCCCATCGGGGGGAGAAAAATTCCCCACCAACATTGCTGTACAGTAGCCCTCCCCTTTCCCCACTTTACATTTCTGTACCACCACCTCGCTGCTTCTCTCCGAACATCAAATTCTCAAATCTAGTCCAGTTTCTTTCTCTTCTTGGATGAATGTCCATGCCTCATCCGCCGTCTCGAAGTAGTGGTGCTTGCCCTGATGCGTGACCCACAATCGCGCCGGCTGCAGCATCCCAAATGTTATCTTCTTCCTATGGAGCACCGCCTTGGCCCGGTTAAAGCTCGCCCTCCTTCTCGCCACCTCCGCACTCCAGTCCTGATACACACGTATCACCGCATTCTCCCATTTGCTACTCCGTGCCTTCTTGGCCCAGCTCAGGACCATCTCTCTGTCCCTGTAGCGATGGAACTTCACCACTATTGCTCTTGGTGTTTCACCTGCCTTTGGTCTTCTCACGAGGACCCAGTACGCTCTCTCCACTTCCAGGGGGCCCGTTGGGGCCTCAGCTCCCATTAGTGTGTGGAGCATCGTGCTCACATAAGCCCCAACATCAGCTCCCTCTGCTCCTTCGGGGAGACCTGGAACCGTAGGTTTTTCCTCCTCGAGCTGTTCTCCAGGGCTTCCAGCCTTTCTATGCACCTCTTGTGTAGTGCCTCGTGTGTCTCCGTTTTTACCACCAGACCCTGTATCTCATCTTCATTCTCGGCTGCCTTTGCCTTCACTCCACGGAGCTCCATCTCCTGGACCTTTTGTGTTTCCTTCAGTCCTTCGATTGCCAGTAGCATCGGTGCCAGCACCTCTTTCTTAAGCTCCTCCACACATCGTCGGAGAAACTCCTGCTGGTCCGGGCCCCATACCATCTGGGCTCCATCCGCCGCCATCTTGCTTCTCCCTTCTCTTCTCTGCCGCTGCTCCAAAGGATCCTTCGCAATTTGGCCACTACCGCCGCTCCTTTCCATACACACCCGGGGGGACTCCTTCCTTCGTCACCCCACACTGGGTTAGGTCGAAAAGAAATTCCGTTGGGGCTCCCGATAAGAGCCCAAAAGTCCGTTAGAACGGGAACTGCCGAAACGTGCGGCTTAGCAGTGCATCACCGCAACCGGAAGTCGTTTATTTTGCATTTTGTAGATTTAGCAACCAGATTTAGTCAATCAACGATTGTACGAAGTAAAGAAAAGAGAGTAATTCTGGATCAAATCATGGAAAAATGGATAGGGACAGGAATGGGCCCACCGAAAAAATTCCTTACGGACAATGGGGGAGAATTTTTCAATTATGAGTTTCGGGGTATATGTGTGAAAACATGAATATCACAGTTATGAATACGGCTGTGGAAAGCCTATTTAGTAATGGTGTTTGTGAAAGAAACCATGTGGTAATAGATGACATGCCCTGGAAAATTTTGGCAGATAGACCAAACTGCAAGCTAAATTCAGCTTTAGCATGGGCGGTACATGCAAAGAATTCATTGCAGATGGTTGGGGGCTATAGTCCTTATCAATTAGTGTTTGGCAGAAATCTTAAAATTCCGTCCATTTTAGATGACCAGCCTCCAGCTTGGGAAGGGACTACAATTAGCTCTGCCTTTGCTGAGCATTTAAATGCATTACATAGCAATAGAAAACATTTTTTGGAAGCAGAAGTCTCTGAAAGAATTCGCAGAGCTTTAAGACATAATGTACGGCCATCAAACACCATTTTTCAGCAAGGAGACATAGTATACTATAAGAGAGATAACTTTAATGAATGGAAAGGCCCAGGGAAGATCTTGGCATAAATGGCAAAACAAATTATTTTGCAACATGGCAATCAAACTGTTAGGGTACATTCATCAAGGATAATGGATACAGATTACAATTTTTTTAATTTAGACAGAGCAGACAGACATGATGAGGAACCAGTCATCTGATACGCACGTGTTACAGACCTCTGAGGACCAATTAACTGATATAGACAGGATTTCTGTAGAGGAACACAACACTTCTGATGTATTTGAACAGGCCATTTTTCCAAAAGGACAACTGCCAAATGTTGGTACAAAAGTGACATACTTGCCTGAAGGGTCTAGTCAATGGAAGGATGCAACTGTTATTAGTAGAGCAGGTAAGGCCTCTGGAAAGTATAAACATTGGTTGAATGTACAGCATTCAGGGGAAGGAGTCAAGACAATGGGTTGGGAACACGAAGTTCAAAAATGGAGGGCACAGAAACGCAGTGCCAGTTCAGATAGTACATTAGATAGTGAACAGGTCTGCAGGAAAAGGTCGAGAACTATTGAAAGAACATCCCACAGCAGAAGGGAAAGATCAAGCAGTAGCACTACAGAACGAGATACCAGGCGGGAGAGGGGATGTAGTTTATCAAGGTCTCGGAATATGAGTAAGACTACGAATACTAATAGGAGTAGAAGCCCACATGCAAGTGAGATTTTGGTGGCTTCCAATAAATTAGATGAGAAAGTTATCAAAGATGCCAAACAGCAAGAACTGCATAGTTGGAGTGAATATGGGGTATACACGGGAGTACCGGATAGGGGACAAAGAGCTCTATCCCACAGATGGATTTGCATAGAATAGGTTCTTCTGGATGGAACTTATAAGGTAAAGGCCAGGCTTGTGGCAAAGGGATTTGAAGAAAACTTAGATCAGGATTTAAGGGTAGATTCATCTCCGGCAGGAAAGGTTATTTTAAAGATCTTCTTGGCTCTATTAGCCACAAAGGCATGGAAATGCAAATCTATAGATATAAAAGCTGCCTTCTTGCAGGGGCATCAGCTCCAGAGAGACATTTTTCTCTGTTCTCCTAAAGAGGCAACTAACACTCTGGAAGTTGAACAAATGTGTATATGGATTGAATGATGCATCTAGAGTCTGGTACTTTTCCGTAAGGTCAGTTTTGTTAAAGTTAGGCTGTTGCCAGTTGAAAGCAGATCCTGCACTGTTTTACTGGCACTATAAAGGAAATCTTTCTGGCATTTTTATGATGCATGTCGATGATTTTTTTGTGGGGTGGGACTAGTGATTTTGAAGCTATTGTAATCTCTGGTTTGAGGAAAGAATTCAGGGGTCAAAGTCAGGCTTTCGGTCCACTTAAATATATTGGACTGGAAATCGGACAGACTAAGTTAGGGGCAACTTTACGTCAGTAATCTTATTTGGAAGGCATCAGCCCAATAGCAATTAGCCGTGGCCGGGTGTCACAAAAAGACGCAATGGTTTCAAAGATGGAAAAAGAGCAACTGCGAAGTTTAATTGGGCAACTGAATTGGTTAGGTAGACAGACTAGACCGGACAAGAATTTTGATGTCTTGAATGATCCCAATATGGAAGACATAATAAGAGCAAATAAAGCGTTAGTCAAACTAAAAATGCAGGAGTGTGTTTTGAAGTTCCCGGTTTTAGGTGACTTTAGGCACTTGAAACTCATAGTTTATAGTGATGCGTCCTATGCAAATTTATGTGATGGGGTTTCAAGTGCAGGAGGTTTTATAATTTTTGTTTTGGGGAACAATGGTATATGTTGCCCTCTTGTGTGGGAAACAAAGAAAATAAGGAGAGTGGTCAAAAGCACTTCGGCTGCTGGGACGCTAAGCCTTGTAGAGGTGGTGGATATGGCCTTTTATATATCTCGGATATTGACAAGATATTTTGGGATTAGGGGATATGGGTAATATACCTATTGAATGTCACATTGACAATGAATCCCTGTGGGAAAATGTGCACTCTGCAAAAAGTGTCAATGAAAACAGGTTAAGGATAGACATCGCAAGTTTGAAGCAGATGTTGGACAGAGGGGAAATAGCAAAAATTAAATGGGTTTACAGTAGCTATCAATTGTCAGACTGTTTTACAAAAAGAGGGGCTAGTTCACAGAAACATTTGGATGTTGTTTATGAAGGGCGCCTGTTTCTGTGACTTTTTTCCTTTCGAAAATGAAAAAAAGAAGGGGGGAAATTGCGTGTGTGTTTTTGAGTTTCTTGTAATTTTGTTTTCACCTAATTTTTTTTTCTCCAAGGAAGGGGAGACTGTTAAGTAATGGGTTGAGACAGTCCAATTAGTTGTCTCATTTATGTTAAGTATCCAATAATTGACACTGATATGTAAAGAGGCTTCAGGTGGCCTTTGTGCCAGGCGATGCGAAGATGTAGTTTTGTGCAGAGTCTGTTAAAGTGGAATAAAGGTGTTTGTAAAAGGAGCAGAACCTTTGACTCTTTACACAACAGCAGCTAAAGGTCTAACAGCCAGCACATCTTTGGGTTGTGGTGTGAGACTCACGCAGACGGAGAATGTGCAAACTCCACACGGACAGTGATCAGGAGCCTGGATCAAACTTTGGTCCTCGGTGCCTTGAGGCAGCAGTGCTAACCATTGTGCCACCCTTGGGGGTCCCATTTCCAAGGTTAGGTACGGCAAAGTGTTAGATACAGAGTAAAGCTCCCTCTGCACTGTCTATGAAACACTCCCAGGACAGGTACTGCACAGGATTAGGTACAGAATAAATCTCCCTCTACACAGTCCCATCAAACACTCCCATGATAGTTACAGCATGGGGTTAGATACAGAGTAAAGATCCCTCTGCACTGTCCCCATCAAACACTCCCAGGGCAGGTACAGCATGGGTTTAGTTACAGAGTAAATCTCCCTCTACACTGTCCCCGTCAAACACAGGGCAGTTACAGCACAGGGTTAGCTACAGAGTAAAGCCTCCTATCCAGTCTACTCTGTTCCAATAAACACTTCCAGGACATGTACAGCACAGGGTTAGATACAGAATAAATCTCCCCGTCAAACAATTCTGGTACAGTTATAGCACGGGGTTAGATACAGTCTAAAGCTTCCTCCCCAGTCCACACTGTCCGATCAAACACTTCCAGGACTGGTACAACACGGGTTAAAGAGGAAAGCTCCCTCTACACCAGCGATAAGTAACCTAGGCCAGTGAGTAGGCTGCAAGAGTGGCCCACCTTCACCTCTGGGCCGTAAGATTGAAATTGGGCTTCTTGACTAACCAGAGCCCATGAATAAGATTAAATATACTTAATACACACCAAATATTTCATGATTTGTTATAGAAGATGCTTAATTATTTCTATATCAATAGAACTGTCCTCAACTTCAAATGGTAAAAAGAAAATAAATATTTACACTTTGGACAGAGAGGGAACGCACAGCTCTCACAGTCAATGTTATGAGTGATCAGTACACACCTCGCTTCACTCGCCCTCGCTTTACGTTCGTTTCACTTCAGTCACACCCGCAGGAAAAATGTTATGTTGATGGAATGTGACAGCTCTGCAAGTGGGCCGCACTCAGAGCCCAGATGGGCTGTATGTGGCCCTGGGCTGCAGGTTACCATCACTCATCTACACTTTCCTCATCAAACATTCCCATGACAGGTACAGCATGGGGTTAGATACAGAGCAAAGCTCCGCCAACATTTTCCACATCAAACATTCCCTGCACAACTTCAGCATTGGTAAACTGCAGAGTAAAGCTCCCTTTACACTGTCCCCATCAAACACTCCCAGGACAGGTACAGCACAGGGTTAGATACAGAGTAAAGCTCCCTCTACACTGTCCCCATCAAACACTCCCAGGACAGGTACAGCACAGGGTTAGATACAGAGTAAAGCTTCCTCTACACTGTCCCCATCGAACAATCTCCAGGACTGGTACAGCACAGGGTTAGTTACAGAGTAAAGCCCCCACTACACTGTCCCATTAAATAATCGCAGGACAGGTACAGCACGGAGTTAGATACAGAGTAAAGCTCCCACTACACTGTCCCCATCAAACACACCCAGGACAGGTACAGCACAGGGTTAGATACAGAGTAAAGCTCCCTCTACACTGTCCCCATTAAACACTCACAGGACAGGTACAGCACAGGGTTAGCTGCAGAGTAAAGCTCCTGTGAATAAAGCACCCAATAAATATTCCCTGGATAGGTCCAGCAAACATTTAGATGCAAGCAAAGTTCCCTGTACGCTGTCCCAGTAAACACTCCCAGAACAGGTACAGCACAGGGTTAGATACAGAGTAAAACTCCCTCTACTTAAGCTATGAGGAGCGATTGAATAAACTCGGTTTGTTCTCACTGGAACGAAGGAGGTTGAGGGGCGACCTGATAGAGGTATACAAAATTATGAGGGGCATAGACAGAGTGGATAGTCAGAGGCTTTTCCCCAGGGTAGAGGGGTCAATTACTAGGGGGCATAGGTTTAAGGTGAGAGGGGCAAGGTTTAGAGTAGATGTACGAGGCAAGTTTTTTACGCAGAGGGTAGTGGGTGCCTGGAACTCGCTACTGGAGGAGGTAGTGGAAGCAGGGACGATAGGGACATTTAAGGGGCATCTTGACAAATATATGAATAGGATGGGAATAGAAGGATACGGACCCAGGAAGTGTAGAAGATTGTAGTTTAGTCGGGCAGTATGGTCGGCACGGGCTTGGAGGGCTGAAGGGCCTGTTCCTGTGCTGTACATTTCTTTGTTCTTTGTACATTTCTCCATCAAACACCCCCAGGACAGGTACAGCACAGGGTTAGATACAGAGTAAAGCTCCCTCTACATTGTCCCAGTAAACACTCCCAGAACAGAAATAGCACAGGGTTAAATACAGAGTAAATCTCCCTCTACTCTATCCCAATAAAACACCTCCCGGGCAGGTACAGCACAGAGTCAGCTACAGAGTAAAGCTCCCTCTACACTTTCCTCATCAGACACTCGCAGAATGTACAGCATGGGGTTAGATACATAGTAAAGCTCCCTCTACATTCTCCCCATCAAACACTCCCAGATAATAAAGTTCCCTCTACGCTTTCCCTATCAGACACACACACCTGACAGATATAGTATGGAGTTGGATACAGAGTAAGATCCCGCTACACTGTCCCTTCAGAATTTCCTTGAACCAGTGCTTGACAAGATAGTTTGGAGGGACCTTCACTCTGTAACTATCCCTGTGCCGTACCTGTCCTAAGGGAGTTTGATGGGGACAATGCAAAGGGAGCTTTACTCTGTATCTAACCCATGGTGTCTCTGTCCTGGAAGTCTTTGATGGGGACAGTGTAGAGTGACCTTCACTCTGTATCTAACTCCATGCTGTACCTGTCCTGAGACTGTTTCATGGGGATAGTGCAGAAGGAGCTTTACTCTGTATCTAACCCCGTGCTGTACCTGTCCTGGGAGTGATTGATGAGGACAGTGTAGAGGGAACTTTACTCTGTATCAAAACTGCAGTGCATGTCTTGGTAGTGTTTGTAACTAATTGAATGTGGCATTGGCAATTTTCTGACCAAAGGGACAAAGTTCCTGGATCAGGAGAATGTTTGAAACAATTTCCTTTGATGAATTGCCTGGGCTAGAGGACATCAGCTCCTGGAGATTTACCTGTCCTCAGTCCCATTATTTTTTCCAGTCGTTTATCCACCCCAGCAGACATATTAAATCGAGTAACTACCTCACGTGCGTTTGCTTTTTTTTCACACATTGCCGCAATGAATGATATTAGTCTTTAGTGAAGTAATCGTTCAGCAAGGCCGTCCATTTCCTTCATTTTCTGATTGCGATAACTCCAGAACTTGCCAGGAAGCTGCCCACTTGATCTGTGGCCCAAACCCTTTCCCTGAATATCCCTTGTACAAGCTTCTGGAGTTTTAGTTTGAAGGGGTCGGGTGAAGCCTGGGGCTTTGTGGTCGGGATGAAAGAAAAAGACTGCGAATGCTGGAAATCTGAAGCAAAAACCCAGCAATTCTGGGAGAGTCTCAGCCAGCCCGCCACCCTCCGCAGAGAGAGAAAGGTGGAGGTAGCGTTTTGCGTCCGTGCTTTGCAGCAGGATCATACAGACTGAAAACATTAACTCCATTTCTCTCTCTCTCCACAGATTTAACCAGCATCCTCCGCTTTGAGTTTGGCCCAAGTGCTCCTGGCTGCTTTTTAGTTTCTCAAGATGGTGGAAGAGTGAACAGATGATGTTGTCCCTCTTTTTAAAAAAATGTTGTATTCCGGGGGATAGCAGGAATTACCATGCCGGGAATAGGTGGGAACTGGGGAGGCGGTGACGGTATTGGCACCATTGCTGTCATAGTAACCCCAATGGCCCAGGTTAAAAGCTCCGGGATACGTGGGTTCAAATCACACCAGAGCAGTCAGTGGAATTTAAATTCAGTGAACCGATTGATTTGAAGCCGGGAAAGTATGAACCATAGAGGGGCAGCAAGGTGGTGCAGTGGTTAGCACTGCTGCTTCGCGGCCCGAGGTCTCAGGTTCGATCACAGCCCTGGGTCACTGTCCGTGTGGAGTTTGCACATTCTCCCCGTGTTTGGAGTGGGTTTCGCCCCCCACAACCCAAGGATGTGCAGGGTAGGTGGATTGGCCACAGATAATTGGCCCTTAATTGGAAAAAAGTGACTTGGGTACTCTAAATTGTAAAAAAAAAGTGTGAACCGTAGAAAGAGAAAGACACCCATCTGGTTCATTAATATCCCTCAGGGTAAGGCAATCTGCCGCCTTTAACCCCGGCCGGCTGACACATAACCTAGTAACCTGCAGTGACCGAGCGTGCCAGTCAGTTCAATCGGCCAATTATGGATGGGCAACAAATGCTGGCCTCCCTGGTCACCCATGTGGGCAAATTTGTTTTTAAAAAGACACACGATGTCGGATGAAGAGATAGAGGAAGTGACAGCGCAAGGTGCTTGTGGATGGGGGAATTCTTTCAGATTCCCAGGGGTGTGAGTTTCAGCGCGTCTCCTTTGTGGGCGATGTAGAAATAGGGGTAAATTGGCTCAGTGAATTTGTCCTTGAACGTATAGATGTGACTCACATCGTCGGCATTGTAAAATGACACCAGCCCGGCCTCATACTCCAGGTAGACCCCCATCTTCCTCAGTTTCCCCTTCAGCCGCAGTTCGATGGGGGGCGAGGTGAGGGCGGTGTAGTCTCCATCCTGCAGGGCCAAGGCCCAGACCCCAGCCTGGGGTTCCGGCGTGAAGAACTTGCGACTCTCCTGCCAGTGGAAGGGGGTGAAGCCTCGCTTCCGGGGCACGGAGCCCTTGGCCACCCCCACCTGCCAGACGGTGCTGTCGCCCACCTCCACCTCCCAGATGTGCTTGCCTGCCGAAAAGCCCTCGGAGCCGAGCACGCTGAGCCAGCGGCTGAACCTCTCCGGGTTGTCGGGGATATCCTCTTGCTTGTCACCCACCCGCACCTCGGTGCCGTCCTGGGACAGGATGAGATGGCCGTTGGCCGTCAGTGGGTCGAGGGTCACGAGAGTCGGAACTGAAACACAGTGAGAGAGATAGAGTCATAGAGTTTTGCAGCCCATTGTGTCTGTGTTGGACATCAAATACCTATCTATTCTCATTCCATTTTTCAGCATTTGGTCCGTAGCCTTGTATGCTATAGAGTTTCAACTGCTCATCCAAATTCACAGTGAGAGAGAGAGAATCAGGAGAGAAAAAGCGAGATGTTTAAACTATCGCTCTTGACCACATCATGTGTCAGGCAGCCCCTGTGGAGACAGGAAGGGATGCCAACATCTCACAGTCACAGGACCGCAGAGGGAAAAGAAAAGTGGAGCATTTGGCTCATCACACCTATGCAGGCTCTCTTTGAATTAGCCATCCAATAAGTCCTGCTCTGTCTGCAAATAAAATTCTTTATTTAAAAAAAAAGTGTTTTTCCAATCCCCTTTTGAAAGTTACTGTTGAGTGTGAAGTTGGTCCGAAGACATCCATTGACATCCCCCTGACCATTACTTCAGTCAGCCCTTCAAAAGAAAATCCAAACTGGTTCGTCGGATATTATCTGACCCTTCCAATCTCTCTCTGATCAGCTGAGGAATTCCATATCAGTCAGTCACCACCAAACCCCCCCCCCCTTCCTTTCTTTCCAGGTGAACAACTTCAATTACAAGCAGTCAACCTGACAGATCGAGCAATGCTTCTATTCTTGAACTCAGTGTCCCAAAATACTGCAACGACACAGGCACCTTTAGAGTCGAGAGGAATAGTTCCCGACACAGGAAAATCCAGGAAGGTCACGGGCAGGAGCTCCAGGCAAATTTAAAAAATAGTAAAGAATAGGAAGCAGAGGGGATGGAGCAGTAATGCAGATATTCTGCAGGGGAGGGTGATGGCCATCCATCTGGATTGAGGAGGGGGCGGGGCATCAATCTGGATTGAGGAGGGGGAGGGGCATCAATCTGGATTGAAGAGGGGGAGGGGCATCAATCTGGATTGAGGAGGGGGAGGGGCATCAATCTGGATTGAGGAGGGGAGGGGCATCAATCTGGATTGAGGGGGGGAGGGGCATCAATCTGGATTGGGGAGGGGCATCAATCTGGATTGAGGAGGGGGAGGGAAAGTAACCCAGATTGAGGAGCGGGAGGGGCAGAAATCCATATTGAGGAAGGGGATAGGCAGCAATCCCGATTGAGGAGGGGGACGGGCAATAATTTGGATTGAGTAGAGGGGTGAGCAGTAATTTGGATTGATGAGGATTATGGGCAATAATCCACATTGAGGAGAGAGGAGCACCATTGCAGGTCGAAGAGAAGAATGGGTGGGAATCCGGATTGAGGAGGAAGACGATGGGCAGTCATCCAGATTGAGGAAGGGGATGGGCAGTAATCGGATTGAGAAGGGCGATGGGTAGTATTTCGGGTTGAGAAGGGGGATGGGCAGTAATCGGATTGAGGAGGGGGATGGGCAGTAATTCGGGTTGGGGAGGGGGATGGGCAGTAATTCGGATTGAGGAGGGGGATGGGCAGTAATTCGGATTGAGGAGGGGGATGGGCAGTAATTCGGGTTGAGAAGGGGGATGGGCAGTAATCGGATTGAGGAGGGGGACGGGGAGTAATTCGGGTTGAGGAGGGGGGTGGGCAGTAATTCGGATTGAGGAGGGGGGTGGGCAGTAATTCGGATTGAGGAGGGGGATGGGCAGTAATTCGGATTGAGGAGGGGGATGGGCAGTAATTCGGGTTGAGAAGGGGGATGGGCAGTAATCGGATTGAGGAGGGGGATGGGGAGTAATTCGGGTTGAGGGAGGGGATGGGCAGTAATTCGGATTGAGGAGGGGGATGGGCAGTAATTCGGATTGAGAAGGGGGATGGGCAGTAATTCGGGTTGAGAAGGGGGATGGGCAGTAATCGGATTGAGGAGGGGGATGGGGAGTAATTCGGGTTGAGAAGGGGGATGGGCAGTAATTCGGGTTGAGGATGGGGGATGGGCAGTAATTCGGGTTGAGAAGGGAGATGGGCAGTAATTCGGTTTGAGGAGGGGGATGGGCAGTAATTCGGATTGAGGAGGGGGATGGACAGTAATTCGGATTGAGGAGGGGGATGGGCAGTAATTCGGGTTGAGGATGTGGGATGGGCAGTAATTCGGGTTGAGGATGGGGGATGGGCAGTAATTCGGGTTGAGAAGGGAGATGGGCAGTAATTCGGTTTGAGGAGGGGGATGGGCAGTAATTCGGATTGAGGAGGGGGATGGACAGTAATTCGGATTGAGGAGGGGGATGGGCAGTAATTCAGGTTGAGGAGGGGGATGGGCAGTAATTCGGGTTGAGGGGAATGGGCAGTAATTCGGATTGAGAAGGGGAATGGGCAGTAATTCAGATTGAGGAGGGGGATGGGCAGTAATTCGGGTTGAGGAGGGGGATGGGCAGTAATTCGGGTTGAGGAGGGGAATGGGCAGTAATTCGAATTGAGGAGGGGGATGGGCTGTAATTCAGATTGAGGAGGGGGATGGGCAGTAATTCGGGTTGAGTAGGGGGGTGGGCAGTAATTCGGGTTGAGGAGGGGGATGGCAGTAATTCGGGTTGAGAAGGGGGATGGGCAGTAATTCGGGTTGAGTAGGGGGGTGGGCACTAATCTGTATTGAGAAGGGGGATGGGCAGTAATTTGGATTGAGGAGGGGGATGGGCAGTAATTCGGGTTGAGGAGGGGGATGGGCACTAATCCGTATTGAGAAGGGGGATGGGCAGTAATTCGGATTGAGGAGGGGGATGGGCAGTAATTCGGATTGATAAGTGGGATGGGCAGTAATTCGGATTGAGATGGGGGATGGGCAGTAATTCGGGTTGAGAAGGGGGATGGGCAGTAATTCGGGTTGAGAAGGGGGATGGGCAGTAATTCGGGTTGAGAAGGGGGATGGGCAGTAATTCGGGGTGAGGAGGGGGATGGGCAGTAATTCGGATTGAGGAGGGGGATGGGCAGTAATTCGGGTTGAGGAGGGGGATGGGCAGTAATTCGGGTTGAGGAGGGGGATGGGCAGTAATTCGGGTTGAGAAGGGGGATGGGCAGTAATTCGGGTTGAGGAGGGGGATGGGCAGTAATTCAGGTTGAGAAGGGGGATGGGGAGTAATTTGGATTGAGGAGGGGGATGGGCAGTAATTCAGATTGAGGAGGGGGATGGGCAGTAATTCGGGTTGAGAAGGGGGATGGGCAGTAATTCGGGTTGAGGAGGGGGATGGGCAGTAATTCGGGTTGAGGAGGGGGATGGGCAGTAATTCGGGTAGAGAAGGGGGATGGGCAGTAATTCGGGTTGAGAAGGGGGATGGGGAGTAATTCGGATTGAGGAGGGGGATGGACAGTAATTCGGATTGAGGAGGGGGATGGGCAGTAATTCGGATTGAGGAGGGGGATGGACAGTAATTCGGATTGAGGAGGGGGATGGGCAGTAATCGGATTGAGGAGGGGGATGGGCAGTAATTCGGGTTGAGGAGGGTGATGGGGAGTAATTCAGATTGAGGAGGGGGATGGGGAGTAATTCGGGTTGAGAAGGGGGATGGGCAGTAATTCGGATTGAGGAGGGGGATGGGGAGTAATTCAGATTGAGGAGGGGGATGGGCAGTAATTCGGATTGAGGGGGGGGATGGGCAGTAATTCGGATTGAGGAGGGGGATGGGCAGTAATTCGTGTTGAGAAGGGGGATGGGCAGTAATTCGGGTTGAGAAGGGGGATGGGCAGTAATCGGATTGAGGAGGGTGATGGGGAGTAATTCGGATTGAGGAGGGGGATGGGGAGTAATTCGGGTTGAGAAGGGGGATGGGCAGTAATTCGGATTGAGGAGGGGGATGTGGAGTAATTCGGGTTGAGGAGGGGGATGGGCAGTAATTCGGATTGAGAAGAGGGATGGGCAGTAATTCAGATTGAGGAGGGGGATGGGCAGTAATTCGGATTGAGAAGGGGATGGGCAGTAATTCGGGTTGAGAAGGAGGATGGGCAGTAATCGGATTGAGGAGGGGGATGGGGAGTAATTCGGGTTGAGGAGGGGGATGGGCAGTAATCGGATTGAGGAGGGTGATGGGGAGTAATTCGGATTGAGGAGGGGGATGGGGAGTAATTCGGGTTGAGGAGGGGGATGGGCAGTAATTCGGATTGAGGAGGGGGATGGGGAGTAATTCGGGTTGAGGAGGGGGATGGGCAGTAATTCGGATTGAGGAGGGGGATGGGCAGTAATTCGGATTGAGGAGGGGGATGGGCAGTAATCGGATTGAGGAGGGGGATGGGGAGTAATTCGGGTCGAGGAGGGGGATGGGCAGTAATTCGGATTGAGGAGGGGGATGGGCAGTAATTCGGATTGAGGAGGGGGATGGGCAGTAATTCGGGTTGAGGAGGGAGATGGACAGTAATTTGGTTTGAGGAGGGGGATGGGCAGTAATTCGGATTGAGGAGGGGGATGGGCAGTAATTCGGATTGAGGAGGGGGATGGGCAGTAATTCGGATTGAGGAGGGGGATGGGCAGTAATTCGGATTGAGGAGGGGGATGGGCAGTAATTCGGGTTGAGGAGGGGGATGGGCAGTAATTCGGGTTGAGAGGTGGGATGGGCAGTAATTCGGGTTGAGGAGGGGGATGGGGAGTAATTCGGGTCGAGGAGGGGGATGGGCAGTAATTCGGGTTGAGAAGGGGGATGGGCAGTAATTCGGGTTGAGGAGGGGGATGGGGAGTAATTCGGGTCGAGGAGGGGGATGGGCAGTAATTCGGATTGAGGAGGGGGATGGGCAGTAATTCGGATTGAGGAGGGGGATGGGCAGTAATCGGATTGAGGAGGGGGATGGGCAGTAATTCGGGTTGAGAAGGGGGATGGGCAGTAATTCGGGTTGAGGAGGGGGACGGGCAGTAATTCGGATTGAGGAGGGGGATGGGCAGTAATTCGGATTGAGGAGGGGGATGGGCAGTAATTCGGGTTGAGGAGGGGGATGGGCAGTAATTCGGGTTGAGGAGGGGGATGGGCAGTAATTCGGGTTGAGAAGGGGGATGGGCAGTAATTCGGATTGAGGAGGGGGATGGGCAGTAATTCGGATTGAGGAGGGGGATGGGCAGTACTTCGGGTTGAGGAGGGGGATGGGCAGTAATTCGGGTTGAGGAGGGGGAGGGCGATGGGGAGTAATTCGGATTTAGGAGGGGGATGGGCAGTAATTCGGTTGATAAGTGGGATGGGCAGTAATTCGGATTGAGATGGGGGATGGGCAGTAATTCGGGTTGAGAAGGGGGATGGGCAGTAATTCGGGTTGAGAAGGGGGATGGGCAGTAATTCGGGTTGAGAAGGGGGATGGGCAGTAATTCGGGTTGAGAAGGGGGGTGGGCAGTAATTCGGGTTGAGAAGGGGGATGGGCAGTAATTCGGGTTGAGGAGGGGGATGGGGAGTAATTCGGGTTGAGGAGGGGGATGGGCAGTAATTCGGGTTGAGGAGGGGGGTGGGCAGTAATTCGGGTTGAGGAGGGGGATGGGGAGTAATTCGGATTGAGGAAGGTGATGGGCAGTAATCGGATTGAGGAGGGGGATGGGCAGTAATTCGGGTTGAGAAGGGGGATGGGCAGTAATTCGGGTTGAGGAGGAGGATGGGGAGTAATTCGGGTTGAGGAGGGGGATGGGCAGTAATTCGGGTTGAGAAGGGGGATGGGCAGTAATTCGGGTTGAGGAGGGGGATGGGCAATAATTCGGGTTGAGAAGGGGGATGGGCAGTAATTCGGATTGAGGAGGGGGATGGGCAGTAATTCGGGTTGAGATGGGGGATGGGCAGTAATTCGGATTGAGGAGGGGGATGGGCAGTATTTCGGGTTGAGGAGGGGGATGGGCACTAATCCGTATTGAGAAGGGGGATGGGCAGTAATTCGGGTTGAGGAGGGGGATGGGCAGTAATTCGGATTGAGGAGGGGGATGGGCAGTAATTCGGATTGAGGAGGGGGATGGGCAGTAATTCGGATTGAGGAGGGGGATGGGCAGTAATATGGATTGCGGAGGGGGATGGGCAGTAATCGGATTGAGGAGGGGGATGGGCAGTAATTCGGGTTGAGATGGGGATGGGCAGTAATTCGGGTTGAGAATGGGGATGGGCAGTAATTCGGATTGAGGAGGGGGATGGGCAGTAATTCGGGTTGAGATGGGGATGGGCAGTAATTCGGATTGAGGAGGGGGATGGGCAGTATTTCGGGTTGAGGAGGGGGATGGGCACTAATCCGTATTGAGAAGGGGGATGGGCAGTAATTCGGGTTGAGGAGGGGGATGGGCAGTAATTCGGATTGAGGAGGGGGATGGGCAGTAATTCGGATTGAGGAGGGGGATGGGCAGTAATTCGGATTGAGGAGGGGGATGGGCAGTAATTCGGATTGAGGAGGGGGATGGGCACTAATCCGTATTGAGAAGGGGGATGGGCAGTAATTCGGGTTGAGGAGGGGGATGGGCAGTAATTCGGGTTGAGGAGGGGGATGGGCACTAATCCGTATTGAAAAGGGGATGGCAGTATTTCGGATTGAGGAGGGGGACGGACAGTTATTCGGGATTGAGAAGTGGGATGGGCAGTAATCCGGATTGAGGAGGGGAATAGGTAATAATCTGGTCTGAGGAGGGTGATGGAAAGCAAGGCAGATTGAGGAGGTGGAGGTGCAGTAAAACAGAGAGAGGAGGAGGATGGTCAGTAATCTGGATTGAGGGTGAGGTGCAATAATCCAGGTTGAGGAGGGGGATGTGCCGTAGTATGGATTGAGGAGGGTGTGTGCAATATTCCACATTGAGGAGGGGTACAGGCCGTAATCCGGATTGAGGAGTGGTGTGGGCAGTGATCCGGATTCAGCAGAAGGATGGGAAGTAATTCGGGTACAGGAGGTGGAGGTGCTGTCATCCGATTTGAGGTGAGGGAGGTGCAGTAATGCAGATTGAGGAGGGGACGTTCAATAATCCAGATTGAGGCGGAGAAATTGTCGTAATCCAGATTGAGGAGGGGGAGGTGCAGTAATCCAGATTGCGGAGGGGGATGTGCAGTAATCCGGATTGAGGAGGGGAGGTGCAGTAATCGGGATTGAGGAGGGGCAGGTGCAGTAATCCAGATTGAGGAGGGGGAGGTGCAGTAATCCAGATTGCGGAGGGGGATGTGCAGTAATCCGGATTGAGGAGGGGGAGGTGCAGTAATCGGGATTGAGGAGGGGGAGGTGCAGTAATCGGGATTGAGGATGGGGAGATGCAGTAATCGGGAGTGAGGAGGGGGAGGTGCAGTAATCGGGATTGAGGAGGGGGAGGTGCAGTAATCGGGATTGAGGAGAGGGAGGTGCAGTAATCCAGATTGAGGAGGGGGAGGTGCAGTAATCGGGAGTGAGGAGGGGTAGGTGCCGTAATCGGGATTGAGGAGGGGGCGATGCAGTAATCGGGAGTGAGGAGGGGGAGGTGCAGTGATCGGGATTGAGGAAGGGGAGGTGCAGTAATCGGGATTGAGGAGGGGGAGGTGCCATAATCGGGATTAAGGAGGGGAGGTGCAGTGATCGGGAGTGAGGAGGGGGAGGTGCAGTAATCGGGAGTGAGGAGGGGGCGGTGCAGTAATCGGGAGTCAGGAGGGGGTGGTGCAGTAATCGGGATTGAGGAGGGGGTGGTGCCGTAATCGGGAATGAGGAGGGGGAGGTGCAGTAATCCAGATTGAGGAGGGGGAGGTGCAGTAATCGGGATTGAGGAGGGGAAGGAGCCGTAATCGGGAGTGAGGAGGGGGAGGTGCAGTAATCGGGACTGAGGAGGGGGAGGTGCAGTAATCGGGAGTGAGGAGGGGGAGATGCAGTAATCGGGATTGAGGAGGGGGAGATGCAGTAATCGGGAGTGAGGAGGGGAGGTGCAGTAATCGGGATTGAGGAGGGGGAGGTGCAGTAATCGGGAGTGAGGAGGGGCAGGTGCAGTAATCGGGATTGAGGAGGGGGAGGTGCAGTAATCGGGATTGAGGAGGGGAGGTGCTGTAATCGGGATTGAGGAGGGGGAGGTGCAGTAACCGGGATTGAGGAGGGGGAGGAGCCGTAATCGGGAGTGAGGAGGGGGAGGTGCAGTAATCGGGACTGAGGAGGGGGAGATGCAGTAATCGGGATTGAGGAGGGGGAGGTGCAGTAATCGGGAGTGAGGAGGGGGCGGTGCAGTAATCGGGATTGAGGAGGGGGTGGTGCCGTAATCGAGAGTGAGGAGGGGGAGGTGCAGTAATCGGGATTGAGGAGGGGAGGTGCTGTAATCGGGATTGAGGAGGGGGAGGTGCAGTAACCGGGATTGAGGAGGGGGAGGAGCCGTAATCGGGAGTGAGGAGGGGGAGGTGCAGTAATCGGGACTGAGGAGGGGGAGATGCCGTAATCGGGATTGAGGAGTGGGAGGTGCAGTAATCGGGATTGAGGATGGGGAGGTGCAGTAATCGGGATTGAGGAGGGGGAGGTGCAGTAATCGTGATTGAGGAGGGGGAGGTGCGGTAATCGGGAGTGAGGAGAGGGAGGTGCAGTAATCGGGATTGAGGAGGGGGCGGTGCAGTAATCGGGATTGAGGAGGGGGAGGTGCAGTAATCCAGATTGAGGAGGGGGAGGTGCAGTAATCGGGATTGAGGAGGGGGAGGTGCAGTAATCCAGATTGAGGAGGGGGAGGTGCAGTAATCCAGATTGCGGAGGGGGATGTGCAGTAATCCGGATTGAGGAGGGGGAGGTGCAGTAATCGGGATTGAGGAGGGGGAGGTGCAGTAATCGGGATTGAGGATGGGGAGATGCAGTAATCGGGAGTGAGGAGGGGGAGGTGCAGTAATCGGGATTGAGGAGGGGGAGGTGCAGTAATCGGGATTGAGGAGGGGGAGGTGCAGTAATCCAGATTGAGGAGGGGGAGGTGCAGTAATCGGGAGTGAGGAGGGGTAGGTGCCGTAATCGGGATTGAGGAGGGGGCGATGCAGTAATTGGGAGAGAGGAGGGGGAGGTGCAGTAATCGGGAGTGAGGAGGGCGAGGTGCAGTAATCGGGATTGAGGAGGGGGAGGTGCAGTAATCGGGATTGAGGAGGGGGAGGTGCCGTAATCGGGATTAAGGAGGGGGAGGTGCAGTAATCGGGAGTGAGGAGGGGTAGGTGCCGTAATCGGGATTGAGGAGGGGGAGGTGCAGTAATCGGTCCTGAGGAGGGGGAGGTGCAGTAATCGGGAGTGAGGAGGGGGAGGTGCAGTAATCGGGAGTGAGGAGGGGGCGGTGCAGTAATCGGGAGTCAGGAGGGGGAGGTGCAGTAATCGGGATTGAGGAGGGGGTGGTGCCGTAATCGGGATTGAGGAGGGGGAGGTGCAGTAATCCAGATGGAGGAGGGGGAGGTGCAGTAATCGGGATTGAGGCGGGGGAGGAGCCGTAATCGGGAGTGAGGAGGGGGAGGTGCAGTAATCGGGACTGAGGAGGGGGAGATGCAGTAATCGGGAGTGAGGAGGGGAGGTGCAGTAATCGGGATTGAGGAGGGGGAGGTGCAGTAATCGGGAGTGAGGAGGGGAGGTGCAGTAATCGGGATTGAGGAGCGGGAGTTGCAGTAATCGGGAGTGAGGAGGGGGAGGTGCAGTAATCGGGATTGAGGAGGGGGAGGTGCAGTAATCGGGAGTGAGGAGGGGAGGTGCAGTAATCGGGATTGAGGAGGGGGAGGTGCAGTAATCGGGAGTGAGGAGGGGAGGTGCAGTAATCGGGATTGAGGAGCGGGAGTTGCAGTAATCGGGATTGAGGAGGGGGAGGTGCAGTAATCGGGATTGAGGAGGGGAGGTGCTGTAATCGGGATTGAGGAGGGGGAGGTGCAGTAATCGGGATTGAGGAGGGGGAGATGCAGTAATCGGGATTGAGGAGGGGGAGGTGCAGTAATCGGGATTGAGGAGGGGGAAGAGCCGTAATCGGGAGTGAGGAGGGGGAGGTGCAGTAATCGGGAGTGAGGAGGGGGCGGTGCAGTAATCGGGATTGAGGCGGGGGAGATGCAGTAATCGGGAGTGAGGAGGGGGAGGTGCCGTAATCGGGAGTGAGGAGGGGGAGGTGCCGTAATCGGGATTGAGGAGGGGGAGGTGCAGTAATCGGGAGTGAGGAGGGGGAGGTGCCGTAATCGGGATTGAGGAGTGGGAGGTGCAGTAATCGGGATTGAGGAGGGGGAGGTGCAGTAACCGGGAGTGAGGAGGGGGCGGTGCAGTAATCGGGATTGAGGAGGGGGAGGTTCAGTAATCGGGATTGAGGAGGGGGAGGTGGAGTAATCGTGATTGAGGAGGGGGAGGTGCGGTAATCGGGAGTGAGGAGAGGGAGGTGCAGTAATCGGGATTGAGGAGGGGGCGGTGCAGTAATCGGGATTGAGAAGGGGGAGGTGCAGTAATCGGGATTGAGGACGGGGTGGTGAGTTAATCGGGATTGAGGAGGGGGAGGTGCAGTAATCGGGAGTGAGGAGGGGGCGGTGCAGTAATCGGGATTGAGGAGGGGGAGGTGCAGTAATCGGGATTGAGGAGGGGGAGGTGCAGTAATCGGGAGTGAGGAGGGGGAGGTGCAGTAATCGGGAGTGAGGAGGGGGAGGTGGAGGTGGAGTAATCCTGATTGAGGAGGGGGATGTGCAGTAATCGGGAGTGAGGAGGGGGCGATGCAGTAATCGTGATTGAGGAGGGGGAGGTGCAGTAATCGGGATTGAAGAGGGGGAAGTGCAGTAATCGGGATTGAGGAGGGGGAGGTGCAGTAATCGGGAGTGAGGAGGGCGAGATGCAGTAATCGGGAGTGAGGAGGGGGAGGTGTAGTAATCGGGATTGAGGAGGGGGAGGTGCAGTAATCGGGATTGAGGAGGGGGAGGTGCAGTTATCGGGAGTGAGGAGGGGGAGATGCAGTAATCGGGAGTGAGGAGGGGGGGGTGCAGTAATCGGTCGTGAGGAGGGGGAGGTGCAGTAATCGGGATTGAGGAGGGGGAGGTGCAGTAATCGGGATTGAGGAGGGGGAGGTGCAGTAATCAGGATTGAGGAGGGGGGGGTGCAGTAATCGTGATTGAGGAGGGGGAGGTGCAGTAATCGGGAGTGAGGAGGGGAGATACAGTAATCGTGAGTGAGGAGGGGGAGGTGCAGTAATCGGGATTGAGGAGGGGGAGGTGCAGTAATCGCGAATGAGGAGGGGGAGGTGCAGTAATCGGGATTGAGGAGGGGGAGGTGCAGTAATCGGGAGTGAGGAGGGGAGATACAGTAATCGTGAGTGAGGAGGGGGAGGTGCAGTAATCGGGATTGAGGAGGGGGAGGTGCAGTAATCGCGATTGAGGAGGGGGAGGTGCAGTAATCGGGATTGAGGAGGGGGATGGGCAGTAATCGGGATTGAGGAGGGGAGGTGCAGTAATCGGGATTGAGGAGGGGGAGGTGCAGTAATCCTGATTGAGGAGGGCGAGGTGCAGTAATCGGGATTGAGGAGGGGGAGGTGCAGTAATCGGGATTGAGGAGGGGGAGGTGCAGTAATCGGGATTGAGGAGGGGGATGGGCAGTAATCGGGATTGAGGAGGGGAGGTGCAGTAATCGGGATTGAGGAGGGGGAGGTGCAGTAATCGGGATTGAGGAGGGGGAGGTGCTGTAATCGGGATTGAGGAGGGGGTTGGGCAGTAATCGGGATTGAGGAGGGGGAGGTGCAGTAATCGGGATTGAGGAGGGGGTGGTGCAGTAATCGGGATTGAGGAGGGGGAGGTGCAGTAATCGGGATTGAGGAGGGGGGGTGCAGTAATCGGGATTGAGGAGAGGGAGGTGCAGTAATCATGATTGAGGAGGGGGAGGTGCGGTAATCGGGAGTGAGGAGAGGGCGGTGCAGTAATCGGGATTGAGGAGGGGGAGGTGCAGTAATCGGGATTGAGGAGGGGGAGGTGCAGTAATTGGGAGTGAGGAGGGGGCGGTGCAGTAATCGGGATTGAGGAGGGGGAGGTGCAGGAATCGGGATTGAGGAGGGGGAGGTGCAGTAATCGGGATTGAGGAGGGGGCGGTGCAGTAATCGGGATTGAGGATGGGGAGATGCAGTAATCGGGATTGAGGAGGAGGAGATGCAGTAATCGGGAGTGAGGAGGGGGAGGTGCAGTAATCGGGATTGAGGAGGGGGAGGCGCAGTAATCGGGATTGAGGAGGGGGAGGTGCAGTAATCGGGATTGAGGAGGGGGAGATGCAGTAATCGGGAGTGAGGAGGGGGAGGTGCAGTAATCGGGATTGAGGAGGGGGAGATGCAGTAATCGGGAGTGAGGAGGGGGAGGTGCAGTAATCGGGATTGAGGAGGGGGCGATGCAGTAATCGGGATTGAGGAGGGGGGGTGCAGTAATCGGGATTGAGGAGGGGGTGGTGCAGTAATCGGGATTGAGGAGGGGGAGATGCAGTAATCGGGTGTGAGGAGGGGGAGGTGCAGTAATCGGGATTGAGGAGGGGGAGGTGCAGTAATCGGGATTGAGGAGGGGGAGGTGCAGTAATCGGGATTGAGGAGGGGGAGATGCAGTAATCGGGATTGAGGAGGGGGTGGTGAAGTAATCGGGAGTGAGGAGGGGGGGTGCAGTAATCGGGATTGAGGAGGGGGAGGTGCAGGAATCGGGAGTGAGGAGGGGGAGGTGCAGTAATCGGGAGTGAGGAGGGGGAGGTGCAGTAATCGGGAGTGAGGAGGGGGGTGCAGTAATCGGGATTGAGGAGGGGGAGGTGCAGTAATCGGGATTGAGGAGGGGGAGGTGCGGTAATCGGGAGTGAGCAGGGGGAGGTGGAGTAATCCTGATTGAGGAGGGGGATGTGCAGTAATCGGGAGTGAGGAGGGGGCGATGCAGTAATCGAAATTGAGGAGGGGGAGGTGTAGTAATCGGGATTGAGGAGGGGAGGTGCAGTAATCGGGATTGAGGAGGGGGAGGTGCAGTAATCGGGATTGAGGAGGGGGATGGGCAGTAATCGGGATTGAGGAGGGGAGGTGCAGTAATCGGGATTGAGGAGGGGGAGGTGCAGTAATCGGGATTGAGGAGGGGGAGGTGCTGTAATCGGGATTGAGGAGGGGGTTGAGCAGTAATCGGGATTGAGGAGGGGGAGGTGCAGTAATCGGGATTGAGGAGGGGGTGGTGCAGTAATCGGGATTGAGGAGGGGGAGGTGCAGTAATCGGGATTGAGGAGGGGGGGTGCAGTAATCGGGATTGAGGAGAGGGAGGTGCAGTAATCATGATTGAGGAGGGGGAGGTGCGGTAATCGGGAGTGAGGAGAGGGCGGTGCAGTAATCGGGATTGAGGAGGGGGAGGTGCAGTAATCGGGATTGAGGAGGGGGAGGTGCAGTAATTGGGAGTGAGGAGGGGGCGGTGCAGTAATCGGGATTGAGGAGGGGGAGGTGCAGTAATCGGGATTAAGGAGGGGGAGGTGCAGTAGTCGGGATTGAGGAGGGGGCGGTGCAGTAATCGGGATTGAGGATGGGGAGATGCAGTAATCGGGATTGAGGAGGAGGAGATGCAGTAATCGGGAGTGAGGAGGGGGAGGTGCAGTAATCGGGATTGAGGAGGGGGAGGCGCAGTAATCGGGATTGAGGAGGGGGAGGTGCAGTAATCGGGATTGAGGAGGGGGAGATGCAGTAATCGGGAGTGAGGAGGGGGAGGTGCAGTAATCGGGATTGAGGAGGGGGAGATGCAGTAATCGGGAGTGAGGAGGGGGAGGTGCAGTAATCGGGATTGAGGAGGGGGCGATGCAGTAATCGTGATTGAGGAGGGGGGTGCAGTAATCGGGATTGAGGAGGGGGTGGTGCAGTAATCGGGATTGAGGAGGGGGAGATGCAGTAATCGGGTGTGAGGAGGGGGAGGTGCAGTAATCGGGATTGAGGAGGGGGAGGTGCAGTAATCGGGATTGAGGAGGGGGAGGTGCAGTAATCGGGATTGAGGAGGGGGAGATGCAGTAATCGGGATTGAGGAGGGGGTGGTGAAGTAATCGGGAGTGAGGAGGGGGGGTGCAGTAATCGGGATTGAGGAGGGGGAGGTGCAGGAATCGGGAGTGAGGAGGGGGAGGTGCAGTAATCGGGAGTGAGGAGGGGGAGGTGCAGTAATCGGGAGTGAGGAGGGGGGTGCAGTAATCGGGATTGAGGAGGGGGAGGTGCAGTAATCGGGATTGAGGAGGGGGAGGTGCGGTAATCGGGAGTGAGCAGGGGGAGGTGGAGTAATCCTGATTGAGGAGGGGGATGTGCAGTAATCGGGAGTGAGGAGGGGGCGATGCAGTAATCGAAATTGAGGAGGGGGAGGTGGAGTAATCGGGATTGAGGAGGGGAGGTGCAGTAATCGGGATTGACGAGGGGGAGGTGCAGTAATCGGGATTGAGGAGGGGGAGGTGCAGTAATCGGGATTGAGGCGGGGGAGATGCAGTAATCGGGATTAAGGAGGGGGAGGTGCAGTAATCGGGAGTGAGGAGGGGGAGGTGCAGTAATCGGGATTGAGGAGGGGGAGGTGAAGTAATCGGGAGTGAGGAGGGGGCGATGCAGTAATCGGGATTGAGGAGGGGGAGGTGAAGTAATCGGGAGTGAGGAGGGGGCGATGCAGTAAACGGGAATGAGGAGGGGGCGATGCATAAATCGGGAGTGAGGAGGGGGAGGTGAAGTAATTGGGATTGAGGAGGGGGCGATGCAGTAATCGGGAGTGAGGAGGGGGAGGTGAAGAAATCGGGATTGAGGAGGGGGCGATGCAGTAATCGGGAGTGAGGAGGGGGAGGTGAAGTAATCGGGATTGAGGAGGGGGCGATGCAGTAATCGGGATTGAGGAGGGGGAGGTGCAGTAATCGGGAGTGAGGAGGGGAAGGTGCAGTAAACGGGATTGAGGAGGGGGCGATGCAGAAATCGGGAGTGAGGAGGGGGAGGTGAAGTAATTGGGATTGAGGAGGGGGCGATGCAGTAATCGGGAGTGAGGAGGTGGAGGTGAAGAAATCGGGATTGAGGAGGGGGCGATGCAGTAATCGGGAGTGAGGAGGGGGAGGTGAAGTAATCGGGATTGAGGAGGGGGCGATGCAGTAATCGGGATTGAGGAGGGGGAGGTGCAGTAATCGGGAGTGAGGACGGGAAGGTGCAGTAATCGGGATTGAGGAGGGGGAGGCGCAGTAATCGGGAGTGAGGAGGGGGAGGTGCAGTAATCGGGATTGAGGAGGGGGAGGTGCAGTAATCGGGAGTGAGGAGGGGGAGGTGAGGTAATCCGGATTGAGGCAGGGGAGGTGCAGTAATCGGGAGTGAGGAGGGGGAGGTGAGGTAATCGGGATTGAGGAGGGGGAGGCGCAGTAATCGGGAGTGAGGAGGGGGCGGTGCAGTAATCGGTCGTGAGGAGGGGGAGGTGCAGTAATCGTGATTGAGGAGGGGGAGGTGCAGTAATCGGGAGTGAGGAGGGGAGATACAGTAATCGTGAGTGAGGAGGGGGAGGTGCAGTAATCGGGATTGAGGAGGGGGAGGTGCAGTAATCGGGATTGAGGAGGGGGAGGTGCAGTAATCGGGATTGAGGAGGGGGAGGTGCAGTAATCAGGATTGAGGAGGGGGGGGTGCAGTAATCGTGATTGAGGAGGGGGAGGTGCAGTAATCGGGAGTGAGGAGGGGAGATACAGTAATCGTGAGTGAGGAGGGGGAGGTGCAGTAATCGGGATTGAGGAGGGGGAGGTGCAGTAATCGCGAATGAGGAGGGGGAGGTGCAGTAATCGGGATTGAGGAGGGGGAGGTGCAGTAATCGGGAGTGAGGAGGGGAGATACAGTAATCGTGAGTGAGGAGGGGGAGGTGCAGTAATCGGGATTGAGGAGGGGGAGGTGCAGTAATCGCGATTGAGGAGGGGGAGGTGCAGTAATCGAGATTGAGGAGGGGGATGGGCAGTAATCGGGATTGAGGAGGGGAGGTGCAGTAATCGGGATTGAGGAGGGGGAGGTGCAGTAATCCTGATTGAGGAGGGCGAGGTGCAGTAATCGGGATTGAGGAGGGGGAGGTGCAGTAATCGGGATTGAGGAGGGGGAGGTGCAGTAATCGGGATTGAGGAGGGGGATGGGCAGTAATCGGGATTGAGGAGGGGAGGTGCAGTAATCGGGATTGAGGAGGGGGAGGTGCAGTAATCGGGATTGAGGAGGGGGAGGTGCTGTAATCGGGATTGAGGAGGGGGTTGGGCAGTAATCGGGATTGAGGAGGGGGAGGTGCAGTAATCGGGATTGAGAAGGGGGTGGTGCTGTAATCGGGATTGAGGAGGGGGAGGTGCAGTAATCGGGATTGAGGAGGGGGGGTGCAGTAATCGGGATTGAGGAGAGGGAGGTGCAGTAATCATGATTGAGGAGGGGGAGGTGCGGTAATCGGGAGTGAGGAGAGGGCGGTGCAGTAATCGGGATTGAGGAGGGGGAGGTGCAGTAATCGGGATTGAGGAGGGGGAGGTGCAGTAATTGGGAGTGAGGAGGGGGCGGTGCAGTAATCGGGATTGAGGAGGGGGAGGTGCAGTAATCGGGATTGAGGAGGGGGAGGTGCAGTAATCGGGATTGAGGAGGGGGCGGTGCAGTAATCGGGATTGAGGATGGGGAGATGCAGTAATCGGGATTGAGGAGGAGGAGATGCAGTAATCGGGAGTGAGGAGGGGGAGGTGCAGTAATCGGGATTGAGGAGGGGGAGGCGCAGTAATCGGGATTGAGGAGGGGGAGGTGCAGTAATCGGGATTGAGGAGGGGGAGATGCAGTAATCGGGAGTGAGGAGGGGGAGGTGCAGTAATCGGGATTGAGGAGGGGGAGATGCAGTAATCGGGAGTGAGGAGGGGGAGGTGCAGTAATCGGGATTGAGGAGGGGGCGATGCAGTAATCGGGATTGAGGAGGGGGGGTGCAGTAATCGGGATTGAGGAGGGGGTGGTGCAGTAATCGGGATTGAGGAGGGGGAGATGCAGTAATCGGGAGTGAGGAGGGGGAGGTGCAGTAATCGGGATTGAGGAGGGGGAGGTGCAGTAATCGGGATTGAGGAGGGGGAGGTGCAGTAATCGGGATTGAGGAGGGGGAGATGCAGTAATCGGGATTGAGGAGGGGGTGGTGAAGTAATCGGGAGTGAGGAGGGGGGGTGCAGTAATCGGGATTGAGGAGGGGGAGGTGCAGGAATCGGGAGTGAGGAGGGGGAGGTGCAGTAATCGGGAGTGAGGAGGGGGAGGTGCAGTAATCGGGAGTGAGGAGGGGGGTGCAGTAATCGGGATTGAGGAGGGGGAGGTGCAGTAATCGGGATTGAGGAGGGAGAGGTGCGGTAATCGGGAGTGAGCAGGGGGAGGAGGAGTAATCCTGATTGAGGAGGGGGATGTGCAGTAATCGGGAGTGAGGAGGGGGCGTTGCAGTAATCGAAATTGAGGAGGGGGAGGTGTAGTAATCGGGATTGAGGAGGGGAGGTGCAGTAATCGGGATTGACGAGGGGGAGATGCAGTAATCGGGAGTGAGGAGGGGAGGTGCAGTAATCGGGATTGAGGAGGGGGAGGTGCAGTAATCGGGATTGAGGAGGGGGAGGTGCAGTAATCGGGATTGAGGCGGGGGAGATGCAGTAATCGGGATTAAGGAGGGGGAGGTGCAGTAATCGGGAGTGAGGAGGGGGAGGTGCAGTAATCGGGATTGAGGAGGGGGAGGTGAAGTAATCGGGAGTGAGGAGGGGGCGATGCAGTAATCGGGATTGAGGAGGGGGAGGTGAAGTAATCGGGAGTGAGGAGGGGGCGATGCAGTAAACGGGATTGAGGAGGGGGCGATGCAGAAATCGGGAGTGAGGAGGGGGAGGTGAAGTAATTGGGATTGAGGAGGGGGCGATGCAGTAATCGGGAGTGAGGAGGGGGAGGTGAAGAAATCGGGATTGAGGAGGGGGCGATGCAGTAATCGGGAGTGAGGAGGGGGAGGTGAAGTAATCGGGATTGAGGAGGGGGCGATGCAGTAATCGGGATTGAGGAGGGGGAGGTGCAGTAATCGGGAGTGAGGAGGGGAAGGTGCAGTAAACGGGATTGAGGAGGGGGCGATGCAGAAATCGGGATTGAGGAGGGGGCGATGCAGAAATCGGGAGTGAGGAGGTGGAGGTGAAGAAATCGGGATTGAGGAGGGGGCGATGCAGTAATCGGGAGTGAGGAGGGGGAGGTGAAGTAATCGGGATTGAGGAGGGGGCGATGCAGTAATCGGGATTGAGGAGGGGGAGGTGCAGTAATCGGGAGTGAGGAGGGGAAGGTGCAGTAATCGGGATTGAGGAGGGGGAGGCGCAGTAATCGGGAGTGAGGAGGGGGAGGTGCAGTAATCGGGATTGAGGAGGGGGAGGTGCAGTAATCGGGAGTGAGGAGGGGGAGGTGAGGTAATCGGGATTGAGGCGGGGGAGGTGCAGTAATCGGGAGTGAGGAGGGGGAGGTGAGGTAATCGGGATTGAGGAGGGGGAGGCGCAGTAATCGGGAGTGAGGAGGGGGCGGTGCAGTAATCGGTCGTGAGGAGGGGGAGGTGCAGTAATCGGGATTGAGGAGGGGGAGGTGCAGTAATCGGGATTGAGGAGGGGGAGGTGCAGTAATCGGGCGTGAGGAGGGGGAGGTGCAGTAATCGGGAGACAGGAGGGGGAGGTGCAGTAATCAGGATTGAGGAGGGGGAGGTGCAGTAATCGGGCGTGAGGAGGGGGAGGTGCAGTAATCGGGCGTGAGGAGGGGGAGGTGCAGTAATCGGGATTGAGGAGGGGGAGGTGCAGTAATCGGGAGTCAGGAGGGGGAGGTGCAGTAATCAGGATTGAGGAGGGGGAGGTGCAGTAATCGGGCGTGAGGAGGGGGAGGTGCAGTAATCGGGATTGAGGAGGGGGGGTGCCGTAATCGGGCGTGAGGAGGGGGAGGTGCAGTAATCGGGATTGAGGAGGGGGAGGTGCAGTAATCGGGATTGAGGAGGGGGAGGTGCAGTATTCGGGATTGAGGATGGGGAGATGCAGTAATCGGGATGAGGAGGGGGAGGTGCAGTAATCGGGATTGAGGAGGGGGTGGTGCAGTAATCGGGATTGAGGAGGGGGAGGTGCAGTAATCGGGATTGAGGAGGGGGGGTGCAGTAATCGGGATTGAGGAGAGGGAGGTGCAGTAATCGGGATTGAGGAGGGGGAGGTGCGGTAATCGGGAGTGAGGAGAGGGCGGTGCAGTAATCGGGATTGAGGAGGGGGAGGTGCAGTAATCGGGATTGAGGAGGGGGAGGTGCAGTAATCGGGATTGAGGAGGGGGAGGTGCAGTAATCGGGAGTCAGGAGGGGGAGGTGCAGTAATCGGGATAGAGGAGGGGGTGGTGCAGTAATCGGGATTGAGGAGGGGGAGGTGCAGTAATCGGGATTGAGGAGGGGGTGGTGCAGTAATCGGGATTGAGGAGGGGGAGGTGCAGTAATCGGGATTGAGGAGGGGGAGGTGCGGTAATCGGGAGTGAGCAGGGGGAGGTGGAGTAATCCTGATTGAGGAGGGGGATGTGCAGTAATCGGGAGTGAGGAGGGGGCGATGCAGTAATCGAGATTGAGGAGGGGGAGGTGCAGTAATCGGGATTGAGGAGGGGGAGGTGCAGTAATCGGGAGTGAGGAGGGGGAGATGCAGTAATCGGGAGTGAGGAGGGGGAGGTGCAGTAATCGGGATTGAGGAGGGGGAGGTGCAGTAATCGGGATTGAGGAGGAGGAGGTGCAGTAATCGGGATTGAGGCGGGGGAGATGCAGTAATCGGGATTAAGGAGGGGGAGGTGCAGTAATCGGGAGTGAGGAGGGGGCGATGCAGTAATCGAGATTGAGGAGGGGGAGGTGCAGTAATCGGGATTGAGGAGGGGGAGGTGCAGTAATCGGGAGTGAGGAGGGGGAGATGCAGTAATCGGGAGTGAGGAGGGGGAGGTGCAGTAATCGGGATTGAGGAGGGGGAGGTGCAGTAATCCTGATTGAGGAGGGGGAGATGCAGTAATCGGGAGTGAGGAGGGGGAGGTGCAGAAATCGGGATTGAGGAGGGGGAGATGCAGTAATCGGGAGTGAGGAGGGGGAGGTGCAGTAATCGGGATTGAGGAGGGGGCGATGCAGTAATCGGGATTGAGGAGGGGGGGTGCAGTAATCGGGATTGAGGAGGGGGTGGTGCAGTAATCGGGATTGAGGAGGGGGAGATGCAGTAATCGGGAGTGAGGAGGGGGAGGTGCAGTAATCGGGATTGAGGAGGGGGAGGTGCAGTAATCGGGATTGAGGAGGGGGAGGTGCAGTAATCGGGATTGAGGAGGGGGAGATGCAGTAATCGGGATTGAGGAGGGGGTTGTGAAGTAATCGGGAGTGAGGAGGGGGGGTGCAGTAATCGGGATTGAGGAGGGGGAGGTGCAGGAATCGGGAGTGAGGAGGGGGAGGTGCAGTAATCGGGAGTGAGGAGGGGGAGGTGCAGTAATCGGGAGTGAGGAGGGGGGTGCAGTAATCGGGATTGAGGAGGGGGAGGTGCAGTAATCGGGATTGAGGAGGGGGAGGTGCGGTAATCGGGAGTGAGCAGGGGGAGGTGGAGTAATCCTGATTGAGGAGGGGGATGTGCAGTAATCGGGAGTGAGGAGGGGGCGATGCAGTAATCGAAATTGAGGAGGGGGAGGTGTAGTAATCGGGATTGAGGAGGGGAGGTGCAGTAATCGGGATTGACGAGGGGGAGATGCAGTAATCGGGAGTGAGGAGGGGAGGTGCAGTAATCGGGATTAAGGAGGGGGAGGTGCAGTAATCGGGAGTGAGGAGGGGGAGGTGCAGTAATCGGGATTGAGGAGGGGGAGGTGAAGTAATCGGGAGTGAGGAGGGGGCGATGCAGTAATCGGGATTGAGGAGGGGGAGGTGAAGTAATCGGGAGTGAGGAGGGGGCGATGCAGTAAACGGGATTGAGGAGGGGGCGATGCAGAAATCGGGAGTGAGGAGGGGGAGGTGAAGTAATTGGGATTGAGGAGGGGGCGATGCAGTAATCGGGAGTGAGGAGGGGGAGGTGAAGAAATCGGGATTGAGGAGGGGGCGATGCAGTAATCGGGAGTGAGGAGGGGGAGGTGAAGTAATCGGGATTGAGGAGGGGGCGATGCAGTAATCGGGATTGAGGAGGGGGAGGTGCAGTAATCGGGAGTGAGGAGGGGAAGGAGCAGTAAACGGGATTGAGGAGGGGGCGATGCAGAAATCGGGAGTGAGGAGGGGGAGGTGAAGTAATTGGGATTGAGGAGGGGGCGATGCAGTAATCGGGAGTGAGGAGGTGGAGGTGAAGAAATCGGGATTGAGGAGGGGGCGATGCAGTAATCGGGAGTGAGGAGGGGGAGGTGAAGTAATCGGGATTGAGGAGGGGGCGATGCAGTAATCGGGATTGAGGAGGGGGAGGTGCAGTAATCGGGAGTGAGGAGGGGAAGGTGCAGTAATCGGGATTGAGGAGCGGGAGGCGCAGTAATCGGGAGTGAGGAGGGGGAGGTGCAGTAATCGGGATTGAGGAGGGGGAGGTGCAGTAATCGGGAGTGAGGAGGGGGAGGTGAGGTAATCGGGATTGAGGCGGGGGAGGTGCAGTAATCGGGAGGAGGAGGGGGAGGTGAGGTAATCGGGATTGAGGAGGGGGAGGCGCAGTAATCGGGAGTGAGGAGGGGGCGGTGCAGTAATCGGTCGTGAGGAGGGGGAGGTGCAGTAATCGGGATTGAGGAGGGGGAGGTGCAGTAATCGGGAGTGAGGAGGGGGAGGTGCAGTAATCGGGAGTGAGGAGGGGGAGGTGCAGTAATCGGGATTGAGGAGGGGGAGGTGCAGTAATCGGGCGTGAGGAGGGGGAGGTGCAGTAATCGGGAGACAGGAGGGGGAGGTGCAGTAATCGGATTGAGAAGGGCGATGGGCAGTATTTCGGGTTGAGAAGGGGGATGGGCAGTAATCGGATTGAGGAGGGGGATGGGGAGTAATTCGGGTTGAGAAGGGGGATGGGCAGTAATTCGGATTGAGGAGGGGGATGGGCAGTAATTCGGGTTGGGGAGGGGGATGGGCAGTAATTCGGATTGAGGAGGGGGATGGGCAGTAATTCGGATTGAGGAGGGGGATGGGCAGTAATTCGGGTTGAGAAGGGGGATGGGCAGTAATCGGATTGAGGAGGGGGACGGGGAGTAATTCGGGTTGAGGAGGGGGGTGGGCAGTAATTCGGATTGAGGAGGGGGGTGGGCAGTAATTCGGATTGAGGAGGGGGATGGGCAGTAATTCGGATTGAGGAGGGGGATGGGCAGTAATTCGGGTTGAGAAGGGGGATGGGCAGTAATCGGATTGAGGAGGGGGATGGGGAGTAATTCGGGTTGAGGGGGGGGGATGGGCAGTAATTCGGATTGAGGAGGGGGATGGGCAGTAATTCGGATTGAGAAGGGGGATGGGCAGTAATTCGGGTTGAGAAGGGGGATGGGCAGTAATCGGATTGAGGAGGGGGATGGGGAGTAATTCGGGTTGAGAAGGGGGATGGGCAGTAATTCGGGTTGAGGATGTGGGATGGGCAGTAATTCGGGTTGAGGATGGGGGATGGGCAGTAATTCGGGTTGAGAAGGGAGATGGGCAGTAATTCGGTTTGAGGAGGGGGATGGGCAGTAATTCGGATTGAGGAGGGGGATGGACAGTAATTCGGATTGAGGAGGGGGATGGGCAGTAATTCAGGTTGAGGAGGGGGATGGGCAGTAATTCGGGTTGAGGGGAATGGGCAGTAATTCGGATTGAGAAGGGGAATGGGCAGTAATTTAGATTGAGGAGGGGGATGGGCAGTAATTCGGGTTGAGGGGGGTGGGCAGTAATTCGGGTTGAGGAGGGGGATGGGCAGTAATTCGGGTTGAGTAGGGGGGTGGGCACTAATCTGTATTGAGAAGGGGGATGGGCAGTAATTTGGATTGAGGAGGGGGATGGGCAGTAATTCGGGTTGAGGAGGGGGATGGGCACTAATCCGTATTGAGAAGGGGGATGGGCAGTATTTCGGATTGAGGAGGGGGATGGGCAGTAATTCGGATTGAGAAGGGGATGGGCAGTAATTCGGGTTGAGAAGGGGGATGGGCAGTAATCGGATTGAGGAGGGGGATGGGCAGTAATTCGGGTTGAGAAGGGGGATGGGGAGTAATTCGGGTTGAGGAGAAGGATGGGCAGTAATTCGGATTGAGGAGGGGGATGGGCAGTAATTCGGATTGAGGAGGGGGATGGGCAGTAATTCGGGTTGAGGCGGGGGATGGGCAGTAATTCAGATTGAGGAGGGGGATGGGCAGTAATTCGGATTGAGGAGGGGGATGGGCAGTAATTCGGGTTGAGGAGGGGGATGGGCAGTAATCGGATTGAGGAGGGTGATGGGGAGTAATTCGGATTGAGGAGGGGGATGGGCAGTAATTCGGGTTGAGGAGGGGGATGGGCAGTAATCGGATTGAGGAGGGTGATGGGGAGTAATTCGGATTGAGGAGGGGGATGGGGAGTAATTCGGGTTGAGGAGGGGGATGGGCAGTAATTCGGATTGAGGAGGGGGATGGGGAGTAATTCGGGTTGAGGAGGGGGATGGGCAGTAATTCGGGTTGAGGAGGGGGATGGGCAGTAATTCGGGTTGAGGAGGGGGATGGGGAGTAATTCGGGTTGAGGAGGGGGGTGGGCAGTACTTGGGGTTGAGGAGGGGGATGGGCAGTAATTCGGGTTGAGGAGGGGGATGGGCAGTAATTCGGATTGAGGAGGGGGATGGGCAGTACTTGGGGTTGAGGAGGGGGATGGGCAGTAATTCGGGTTGAGGAGGGGGGTGGGCAGTAATTCGGATTGAGGAGGGGGATGGGCAGTACTTCGGGTTGAGGAGGGGGATGGGGAGTAATTCGGATTGAGGAGGGCGATGGGCAGTAATTTGGATTGAGGAGGGGGATGGGCAGTAATTCGGATTTAGGAGGGGGATGGGCAGTAATTCGGATTGAGGAGGGCGATGGGCAGTAATTCGGGTTGAGAAGGGGGATGGGCAGTAATTCGGGTTGAGAAGGGGGATGGGCAGTAATTCGGGTTGAGAAGGGGGATGGGCAGTAATTCGGGTTGAGGAGGGGGTGGGCAGTAATTTGGATTGAGGAGGGGGATGGGCAGTAATTCGGATTGAGGAGGGCGATGGGCAGTAATTTGGATTGAGGAGGGGGATGGGCAGTAATTCGGATTTAGGAGGGGGATGGGCAGTAATTCGGATTGAGGAGGGCGATGGGCAGTAATCGGATTGAGGAGGGGGATGGGCAGTAATTCGGATTGAGGAGGGCGATGGGCAGTAATTCGGATTGAGGAGGGGGATGGGCAGTAATTCGGGTTGAGAAGGGGGATGGGCAGTAATTCGGGTTGAGAAGGGGGATGGGCAGTAATTCGGGTTGAGAAGGGGGATGGGCAGTAATTCGGGTTGAGAAGGGGGATGGGCAGTAATTCGGGTTGAGAAGGGGGATGGGCAGTAATTCGGGTTGAGAAGGGGGATGGGCAGTAATTCGGGTTGAGAAGGGGGATGGGCAGTAATTCGGGTTGAGGAGGGGGTGGGCAGTAATTCGGGTTGAGAAGGGGGATGGGCAGTAATTCGGGTTGAGGAGGGGGATGGGGAGTAATTCGGGTTGAGGAGGGGGATGGGCAGTAATTCGGGTTGAGGAGGGGGATGGGCAGTAATTCGGGTTGAGGAGGGGGATGGGGAGTAATTCGGGTTGAGAAGGGGGATGGGCAGTAATTCGGATTGAGAAGGGGATGGGGAGTAATTCGGATTGAGGAAGGTGATGGGCAGTAATCGGATTGAGGAGGGGGATGGGCAGTAATTCGGGTTGAGAAGGGGGATGGGCAGTAATTCGGGTTGAGGAGGAGGATGGGGAGTAATTCGGGTTGAGGAGGGGGATGGGCAGTAATTCGGGTTGAGAAGGGGGATGGGCAGTAATTCGGGTTGAGGAGGGGGGTGGGCAATAATTCGGGTTGAGAAGGGGGATGGGCAGTAATTCGGATTGAGGAGGGGGATGGGCAGTAATCGGATTGAGGAGGGGGATGGGCAGTATTTCGGGTTGAGGAGGGGGATGGGCACTAATCCGTATTGAGAAGGGGGATGGGCAGTAATTCGGGTTGAGGAGGGGGATGGGCAGTAATTCGGATTGAGGAGGGGGATGGGCAGTAATTCGGATTGAGGAGGGGGATGGGCAGTAATTCGGATTGAGGAGGGGGATGGGCAGTAATATGGATTGCGGAGGGGGATGGGCAGTAATCGGATTGAGGAGGGGGATGGGGAGTAATTCGGGTTGAGGAGGGGGATGGGGAGTAATTCGGATTGAGGAGGGGGATGGGCAGTAATTCGGGTTGAGAATGGGGATGGGCAGTAATTTGGATTGAGGAGGGGGATGGGCAGTAATTCGGGTTGAGATGGGGATGGGCAGTAATTCGGATTGAGGAGGGGGATGGGCAGTATTTCGGGTTGAGGAGGGGGATGGGCACTAATCCGTATTGAGAAGGGGGATGGGCAGTAATTCGGGTTGAGGAGGGGGATGGGCAGTAATTCGGATTGAGGAGGGGGATGGGCAGTAATTCGGATTGAGGAGGGGGATGGGCAGTAATTCGGATTGAGGAGGGGGATGGGCAGTAATTCGGATTGAGGAGGGGGATGGGCACTAATCCGTATTGAGAAGGGGGATGGGCAGTAATTCGGGTTGAGGAGGGGGATGGGCAGTAATTCGGGTTGAGGAGGGGGATGGGGAGTAATTCGGGTTGAGGAGGGGGATGGGCACTAATCCGTATTGAAAAGGGAATGGCAGTATTTCGGATTGAGGAGGGGGACGGACAGTTATTCGGGATTGAGAAGTGGGATGGGCAGTAATCCGGATTGAGGAGGGGAATAGGTAATAATCTGGTTTGAGGAGGGTGATGGAAAGCAAGGCAGATTGAGGAGGTGGAGGTGCAGTAAAACAGAGAGAGGAGGAGGATGGTCAGTAATCTGGATTGAGGGTGAGGTGCAATAATCCAGGTTTAGGAAGGGGATGTGCCGTAGTATGGATTGAGGAGGGTGTGTGCAATATTCCACATTGAGGAGGGGTACAGGCCGTAATCCGGATTGAGGAGTGGTGTGGGCTGTGATCCGGATTCAGCAGAAGGATGGGAAGTAATTCGGGTACAGGAGGTGGAGGTGCTGTCATCCGATTTGAGGTGAGGGAGGTGCAGTAATGCAGATTGAGGAGGGGACGTTCAATAATCCAGATTGAGGCGGAGAAATTGTCGTAATCCAGATTGAGGAGGGGGAGGTGCAGTAATCGGGATTGAGGAGGGGGAGGTGCAGTAATCGGGATTGAGGATGGGGAGATGCAGTAATCGGGAGTGAGGAGGGGGAGGTGCAGTAATCGGGATTGAGGAGGGGGAGGTGCAGTAATCGGGATTGAGGAGAGGGAGGTGCAGTAATCCAGATTGAGGAGGGGGAGGTGCAGTAATCGGGAGTGAGGAGGGGTAGGTGCCGTAATCGGGATTGAGGAGGGGGCGATGCAGTAATCGGGAGTGAGGAGGGGGAGGTGCAGTGATCGGGATTGAGGAAGGGGAGGTGCAGTAATCGGGATTGAGGAGGGGGAGGTGCCGTAATCGGGATTAAGGAGGGGAGGTGCAGTGATCGGGAGTGAGGAGGGGGAGGTGCAGTAATCGGGAGTGAGGAGGGGGCGGTGCAGTAATCGGGAGTGAGGAGGGGGAGGTGAAGTAATCGGGATTGAGGAGGGGGCGATGCAGTAATCGGGATTGAGGAGGGGGAGGTGCAGTAATCGGGAGTGAGGAGGGGAAGGTGCAGTAATCGGGATTGAGGAGCGGGAGGCGCAGTAATCGGGAGTGAGGAGGGGGAGGTGCAGTAATCGGGATTGAGGAGGGGGAGGTGCAGTAATCGGGAGTGAGGAGGGGGAGGTGAGGTAATCGGGATTGAGGCGGGGGAGGTGCAGTAATCGGGAGTGAGGAGGGGGAGGTGAGGTAATCGGGATTGAGGAGGGGGAGGCGCAGTAATCGGGAGTGAGGAGGGGGCGGTGCAGTAATCGGTCGTGAGGAGGGGGAGGTGCAGTAATCGGGATTGAGGAGGGGGAGGTGCAGTAATCGGGATTGAGGAGGGGGAGGTGCAGTAATCGGGCGTGAGGAGGGGGAGGTGCAGTAATCGGGAGACAGGAGGGGGAGGTGCAGTAATCGGATTGAGAAGGGCGATGGGCAGTATTTCGGGTTGAGAAGGGGGATGGGCAGTAATCGGATTGAGGAGGGGAATGGGGAGTAATTCGGGTTGAGAAGGGGGATGGGCAGTAATTCGGATTGAGGAGGGGGATGGGCAGTAATTCGGGTTGGGGAGGGGGATGGGCAGTAATTCGGATTGAGGAGGGGGATGGGCAGTAATTCGGATTGAGGAGGGGGATGGGCAGTAATTCGGGTTGAGGAGGGGGGTGGGCAGTAATTCGGATTGAGGAGGGGGTGGGCAGTAATTCGGATTGAGGAGGGGGATGGGCAGTAATTCGGATTGAGGAGGGGGATGGGCAGTAATTCGGGTTGAGAAGGGGGATGGGCAGTAATCGGATTGAGGAGGGGGATGGGGAGTAATTCGGGTTGAGGGGGGGGGGATGGGCAGTAATTCGGATTGAGGAGGGGGATGGGCAGTAATTCGGATTGAGAAGGGGGATGGGCAGTAATTCGGGTTGAGAAGGGGGATGGGCAGTAATCGGATTGAGGAGGGGGATGGGGAGTAATTCGGGTTGAGAAGGGGGATGGGCAGTAATTCGGGTTGAGAAGGGGGATGGGCAGTAATTCGGGTTGAGGATGTGGGATGGGCAGTAATTCGGGTTGAGGATGGGGGATGGGCAGTAATTCGGGTTGAGAAGGGAGATGGGCAGTAATTCGGTTTGAGGAGGGGGATGGGCAGTAATTCGGATTGAGGAGGGGGATGGACAGTAATTCGGATTGAGGAGGGGGATGGGCAGTAATTCAGGTTGAGGAGGGGGATGGGCAGTAATTCGGGTTGAGGGGAATGGGCAGTAATTCGGATTGAGAAGGGGAATGGGCAGTAATTTAGATTGAGGAGGGGGATGGACAGTAATTCGGATTGAGGAGGGGGATGGGCAGTAATTCGGGTTGAGGAGGGGGATGGGCAGTAATTCGGGTTGAGGGGGGTGGGCAGTAATTCGGGTTGAGGAGGGGAATGGGCAGTAATTCGAATTGAGGAGGGGGATGGGCTGTAATTCAGATTGAGGAGGGGGATGGGCAGTAATTCGGGTTGAGTAGGGGGGTGGGCAGTAATTCGGGTTGAGGAGGGGGATGGCAGTAATTCGGGTTGAGAAGGGGGATGGGCAGTAATTCGGGTTGAGTAGGGGGGTGGGCACTAATCTGTATTGAGAAGGGGGATGGGCAGTAATTTGGATTGAGGAGGGGGATGGGCAGTAATTCGGGTTGAGGAGGGGGATGGGCACTAATCCGTATTGAGAAGGGGGATGGGCAGTATTTCGGATTGAGGAGGGGGATGGGCAGTAATTCGGATTGAGAAGGGGATGGGCAGTAATTCGGGTTGAGGAGGGGGATGGGCAGTAATTCGGATTGAGGAGGGGGATGGGCAGTAATCGGATTGAGGAGGGGGATGGGCAGTAATTCGGATTGAGGAGGGGGATGGGCAGTAATCGGATTGAGGAGGGGGATGGGCAGTAATTCGGGTTGAGAAGGGGGATGGGGAGTAATTCGGGTTGAGGAGAAGGATGGGCAGTAATTCGGATTGAGGCGGGGGATGGGCAGTAATTCAGATTGAGGAGGGGGATGGGCAGTAATTCGGATTGAGGAGGGGGATGGGCAGTAATTCGGGTTGAGAAGGGGGATGGGCACTAATCCGTATTGAGAAGGGGGATGGGCAGTAATTCGGGTTGAGAAGGGGGATGGGCAGTAATCGGATTGAGGAGGGGGATGGGCAGTAATTCGGGTTGAGGAGGGGGATGGGCAGTAATTCGGATTGAGGAGGGGGATGGGCAGTAATCGGATTGAGGAGGGTGATGGGGAGTAATTCGGATTGAGGAGGGGGATGGGCAGTAATCGGATTGAGGAGGGTGATGGGGAGTAATTCGGGTTGAGGAGGGGGATGGGCAGTAATTCGGGTTGAGGAGGGGGATGGGCAGTAATTCGGGTTGAGAGGTGGGATGGGCAGTAATTCGGGTTGAGAAGGGGGATGGGCAGTAATTCGGGTTGAGGAGGGGGATGGGGAGTAATTCGGGTTGAGGAGGGGGGTGGGCAGTACTTGGGGTTGAGAAGGGGGATGGGCAGTACTTCGGGTTGAGGAGGGGGATGGGCAGTAATTCGGGTTGAGGAGGGGGATGGGCAGTAATTCGGATTGAGGAGGGGGATGGGCAGTAATTCGGATTGAGGAGGGGGATGGGCAGTAATTCGGGTTGAGGAGGGGGATGGGCAGTAATTCGGATTGAGGAGGGGGATGGGCAGTAATTCGGATTGAGGAGGGGGATGGGCAGTACTTCGGGTTGAGGAGGGGGATGGGCAGTACTTCGGGTTGAGGAGGGCGATGGGCAGTAATTTGGATTGAGGAGGGGGATGGGCAGTAATTCGGATTTAGGAGGGGGATGGGCAGTAATTCGGATTGATAAGTGGGATGGGCAGTAATTCGGATTGAGATGGGGGATGGGCAGTAATTCGGGTTGAGAAGGGGGATGGGCAGTAATTCGGGTTGAGAAGGGGGATGGGCAGTAATTCGGGTTGAGAAGGGGGATGGGCAGTAATTCGGGTTGAGGAGGGGGTGGGCAGTAATTCGGGTTGAGAAGGGGGATGGGCAGTAATTCGGGTTGAGGAGGGGGATGGGCAGTAATTCGGGTTGAGGAGGGGGATGGGCAGTAATCGGATTGAGGAAGGTGATGGGCAGTAATCGGATTGAGGAGGGGGATGGGGAGTAATTCGGGTTGAGGAGGGGGATGGGCAGTAATTCGGATTGAGGAGGGGGATGGGCAGTAATTCGGGTTGAGGAGGGGGATGGGGAGTAATTCGGATTGAGGAAGGTGATGGGCAGTAATCGGATTGAGGAGGGGGATGGGCAGTAATTCGGGTTGAGAAGGGGGATGGGCAGTAATTCGGGTTGAGGAGGAGGATGGGGAGTAATTCGGGTTGAGGAGGGGGATGGGCAGTAATTCGGGTTGAGAAGGGGGATGGGCAGTAATTTGGATTGAGGAGGGGGATGGGCAGTAATTCGGGTTGAGATGGGGGATGGGCAGTAATTCGGATTGAGGAGGGGGATGGGCAGTAATTCGGGTTGAGAAGGGGGATGGGCAGTAATTCGGATTGAGGAGGGGGATGGGCAGTAATTCGGGTTGAGGAGGGGGATGGGCACTAATCCGTATTGAGAAGGGGGATGGGCAGTAATTCGGGTTGAGGAGGGGGATGGGCAGTAATTCGGATTGAGGAGGGGGATGGGCAGTAATTCGGATTGAGGAGGGGGATGGGCAGTAATTCGGATTGAGGAGGGGGATGGGCAGTAATATGGATTGCGGAGGGGGATGGGCAGTAATCGGATTGAGGAGGGGGATGGGGAGTAATTCGGGTTGAGGAGGGGGATGGGGAGTAATTCGGATTGAGGAGGGGGATGGGCAGTAATTCGGGTTGAGGAGGGGGATGGGCAGTAATTCGGGTTGAGAATGGGGATGGGCAGTAATTCGGATTGAGGAGGGGGATGGGCAGTAATTCGGGTTGAGATGGGGATGGGCAGTAATTCGGATTGAGGAGGGGGATGGGCAGTATTTCGGGTTGAGGAGGGGGATGGGCACTAATCCGTATTGAGAAGGGGGATGGGCAGTAATTCGGGTTGAGGAGGGGGATGGGCAGTAATTTGGATTGAGGAGGGGGATGGGCAGTAATTCGGATTGAGGAGGGGGATGGGCAGTAATTCGGATTGAGGAGGGGGATGGGCAGTAATTCGGATTGAGGAGGGGGATGGGCACTAATCCGTATTGAGAAGGGGGATGGGCAGTAATTCGGGTTGAGGAGGGGGATGGGCAGTAATTCGGGTTGAGGAGGGGGATGGGGAGTAATTCGGGTTGAGGAGGGGGATGGGCACTAATCCGTATTGAAAAGGGAATGGCAGTATTTCGGATTGAGGAGGGGGACGGACAGTTATTCGGGATTGAGAAGTGGGATGGGCAGTAATCCGGATTGAGGAGGGGAATAGGTAATAATCTGGTTTGAGGAGGGTGATGGAAAGCAAGGCAGATTGAGGAGGTGGAGGTGCAGTAAAACAGAGAGAGGAGGAGGATGGTCAGTAATCTGGATTGAGGGTGATGTGCAATAATCCAGGTTTAGGAAGGGGATGTGCCGTAGTATGGATTGAGGAGGGTGTGTGCAATATTCCACATTGAGGAGGGGTACAGGCCGTAATCCGGATTGAGGAGTGGTGTGGGCAGTGATCCGGATTCAGCAGAAGGATGGGAAGTAATTCGGGTACAGGAGGTGGAGGTGCTGTCATCCGATTTGAGGTGAGGGAGGTGCAGTAATGCAGATTGAGGAGGGGACGTTCAATAATCCAGATTGAGGCGGAGAAATTGTCGTAATCCAGATTGAGGAGGGGGAGGTGCAGTAATCCAGATTGCGGAGGGGGATATGCAGTAATCCGGATTGAAGAGGGGGAGGTGCAGTAATCGGGATTGAGGAGGGGGAGGTGCAGTAATCGGGATTGAGGATGGGGAGATGCAGTAATCGGGAGTGAGGAGGGGGAGGTGCAGTAATCGGGATTGAGGAGGGGGAGGTGCAGTAATCGGGATTGAGGAGAGGGAGGTGCAGTAATCCAGATTGAGGAGGGGGAGGTGCAGTAATCGGGAGTGAGGAGGGGTAGGTGCCGTAATCGGGATTGAGGAGGGGGCGATGCAGTAATCGGGAGTGAGGAGGGGGAGGTGCAGTGATCGGGATTGAGGAAGGGGAGGTGCAGTAATCGGGATTGAGGAGGGGGAGGTGCCGTAATCGGGATTAAGGAGGGGAGGTGCAGTGATCGGGAGTGAGGAGGGGGAGGTGCAGTAATCGGGAGTGAGGAGGGGGCGGTGCAGTAATCGGTAGTCAGGAGGGGGTGGTGCAGTAATCGGGATTGAGGAGGGGGTGGTGCCGTAATCGGGAATGAGGAGGGGGAGGTGCAGTAATCCAGATTGAGGAGGGGGAGGTGCAGTAATCGGGATTGAGGAGGGGAAGGAGCCGTAATCGGGAGTGAGGAGGGGGAGGTGCAGTAATCGGGACTGAGGAGGGGGAGGTGCAGTAATCGGGAGTGAGGAGGGGGAGATGCAGTAATCGGGATTGAGGAGGGGGAGATGCAGTAATCGGGAGTGAGGAGGGGAGGTGCAGTAATCGGGATTGAGGAGGGGGAGGTGCAGTAATCGGGAGTGAGGAGGGGGCGGTGCAGTAATCGGGATTGAGGAGGGGGTGGTGCCGTAATCGGGATTGAGGAGGGGGTGGTGCAGTAATCGGGATTGAGGAGGGGAGGTGGTGTAATCGGGATTGAGGAGGGGGAGGTGCAGTAACCGGGATTGAGGAGGGGGAGGAGCCGTAATCGGGAGTGAGGAGGGGGAGGTGCAGTAATCGGGATTGAGGAGGGGAGGTGCTGTAATCGGGATTGAGGAGGGGGAGGTGCAGTAACCGGGATTGAGGAGGGGGAGGAGCCGTAATCGGGAGTGAGGAGGGGGAGGTGCAGTAATCGGGACTGAGGAGGGGGAGATGCAGTAATCGGGATTGAGGAGGGGGAGGTGCAGTAATCGGGAGTGAGGAGGGGGCGGTGCAGTAATCGGGATTGAGGAGGGGGTGGTGCCGTAATCGGGTTTGAGGAGGGGGAGATGCAGTAATCGGGAGTGAGGAGGGGGAGGTGCCGTAATCGGGATTGAGGAGTGGGAGGTGCAGTAATCGGGATTGAGGATGGGGAGGTGCAGTAATCGGGATTGAGGAGGGGGAGGTGCAGTAATCGTGATTGAGGAGGGGGAGGTGCGGTAATCGGGAGTGAGGAGAGGGAGGTGCAGTAATCGGGATTGAGGAGGGGGCGGTGCAGTAATCGGGATTGAGGAGGGGGAGGTGCAGTAATCGGGATTGAGGAGGGGGAGGTGCAGTAATCCAGATTGAGGAGGGGGAGGTGCAGTAATCCAGATTGCGGAGGGGGATGTGCAGTAATCCGGATTGAGGAGGGGGAGGTGCAGTAATCGGGATTGAGGAGGGGGAGGTGCAGTAATCGGGATTGAGGATGGGGAGATGCAGTAATCGGGAGTGAGGAGGGGGAGGTGCAGTAATCGGGATTGAGGAGGGGGAGGTGCAGTAATCGGGATTGAGGAGGGGGAGGTGCAGTAATCCAGATTGAGGAGGGGGAGGTGCAGTAATCGGGAGTGAGGAGGGGTAGGTGCCGTAATCGGGATTGAGGAGGGGGCGATGCAGTAATTGGGAGTGAGGAGGGGGAGGTGCAGTAATCGGGAGTGAGGAGGGCGAGGTGCAGTAATCGGGATTGAGGAGGGGGAGGTGCAGTAATCGGGATTGAGGAGGGGGAGGTGCCGTAATCGGGATTAAGGAGGGGAGGTGCTGTAATCGGGATTGAGGAGGGGGAGGTGCAGTAATCGGGAGTGAGGAGGGGTAGGTGCCGTAATCGGGATTGAGGAGGGGGAGGTGCAGTAATCGGTCCTCAGGAGTGGGAGGTGCAGTAATCGGGAGTGAGGAGGGGGAGGTGCAGTAATCGGGAGTGAGGAGGGGGCGGTGCAGTAATCGGGAGTCAGGAGGGTGAGGTGCAGTAATCGGGATTGAGGAGGGGGTGGTGCCGTAATCGGGATTGAGGAGGGGGAGGTGCAGTAATCCAGATTGAGGAGGGGGAGGTGCAGTAATCGGGATTGAGGCGGGGGAGGAGCCGTAATCGGGAGTGAGGAGGGGGAGATGCAGTAATCGGGACTGAGGAGGGGGAGATGCAGTAATCGGGAGTGAGGAGGGGAGGTGCAGTAATCGGGATTGAGGAGGGGGAGGTGCAGTAATCGGGAGTGAGGAGGGGAGGTGCAGTAATCGGGATTGAGGAGCGGGAGGTGCAGTAATCGGGAGTGAGGAGGGGGAGGTGCAGTAATCGGGATTGAGGAGGGGGAGGTGCAGTAATCGGGATTGAGGAGGGGGAGGTGCAGTAATCGGGATTGAGGAGGGGAGGTGCTGTAATCGGGATTGAGGAGGGGGAGGTGCAGTAATCGGGATTGAGGAGGGGGAGATGCAGTAATCGGGATTGAGGAGGGGGAGGTGCAGTAATCGGGATTGAGGAGGGGGAAGAGCCGTAATCGGGAGTGAGGAGGGGGAGGTGCAGTAATCGGGAGTGAGGAGGGGGCGGTGCAGTAATCGGGATTGAGGCGGTGGAGATGCAGTAATCGGGAGTGAGGAGGGGGAGGTGCCGTAATCGGGAGTGAGGAGGGGGAGGTGCCGTAATCGGGATTGAGGAGGGGGAGGTGCAGTAATCGGGAGTGAGGAGGGGGCGGTGCAGTAATCGGGATTGAGGAGGGGGCGGTGCAGTAATCGGGATTGAGAAGGGGGAGGTGCAGTAATCGGGATTGAGGACGGGGTGGTGAGTTAATCGGGATTGAGGAGGGGGAGGTGCAGTAATCGGGAGTGAGGAGGGGGCGGTGCAGTAATCGGGATTGAGGAGGGGGAGGTGCAGTAATCGGGATTGAGGAGGGGGAGGTGCAGTAATCGGGAGTGAGGAGGGGGAGGTGCAGTAATCGGGAGTGAGGAGGGGGAGGTGGAGGTGGAGTAATCCTGATTGAGGAGGGGGATGTGCAGTAATCGGGAGTGAGGAGGGGGCGATGCAGTAATCGTGATTGAGGAGGGGGAGGTGCAGTAATCGGGATTGAAGAGGGGGAAGTGCAGTAATCGGGATTGAGGAGGGGGAGGTGCAGTAATCGGGAGTGAGGAGGGCGAGATGCAGTAATCGGGAGTGAGGAGGGGGAGGTGTAGTAATCGGGATTGAGGAGGGGGAGGTGCAGTAATCGGGATTGAGGAGGGGGAGGTGCAGTAATCGGGAGTGAGGAGGGGGAGGTGCAGTAATCGGGAGTGAGGAGGGGGGGGTGCAGTAATCGGTCGTGAGGAGGGGGAGGTGCAGTAATCGGGATTGAGGAGGGGGAGGTGCAGTAATCGGGATTGAGGAGGGGGAGGTGCAGTAATCGGGATTGAGGAGGGGGAGGTGCAGTAATCGGTAGTCAGGAGGGGGAGGTGCAGTAATCGTGATTGAGGAGGGGGAGGTGCAGTAATCGGGAGTGAGGAGGGGAGATACAGTAATCGTGAGTGAGGAGGGGGAGGTGCAGTAATCGGGATTGAGGAGGGGGAGGTGCAGTAATCGGGATTGAGGAGGGGGAGGTGCAGTAATCAGGATTGAGGAGGGGGGGGTGCAGTAATCGTGATTGAGGAGGGGGAGGTGCAGTAATCGGGAGTGAGGAGGGGAGATACAGTAATCGTGAGTGAGGAGGGGGAGGTGCAGTAATCGGGATTGAGGAGGGGGAGGTGCAGTAATCGCGAATGAGGAGGGGGAGGTGCAGTAATCGGGATTGAGGAGGGGGAGGTGCAGTAATCGGGAGTGAGGAGGGGAGATACAGTAATCGTGAGTGAGGAGGGGGAGGTGCAGTAATCGGGATTGAGGAGGGGGAGGTGCAGTAATCGCGATTGAGGAGGGGGAGGTGCAGTAATCGGGATTGAGGAGGGGGATGGGCAGTAATCGGGATTGAGGAGGGGAGGTGCAGTAATCGGGATTGAGGAGGGGGAGGTGCAGTAATCCTGATTGAGGAGGGGGCGATGCAGTAATCGGGATTGAGGAGGGGGAGGTGCAGTAATCGGGATTGAGGAGGGGGAGGTGCAGTAATCGGGATTGAGGAGGGGGAGGTGCAGTAATCGGGATTGAGGAGGGGGAGGTGCAGTAATCGGGATTGAGGAGGGGGAGGTGCAGTAATCGGGATTGAGGAGGGGGAGGTGCAGTAATCGGGATTGAGGAGGGGGAGGTGCAGAAATCGGGATTGAGGAGGGGGATGGGCAGTAATCGGGATTGAGGAGGGGAGGTGCAGTAATCGGGATTGAGGAGGGGGAGGTGCAGTAATCGGGATTGAGGAGGGGGAGGTGCTGTAATCGGGATTGAGGAGGGGGTTGGGCAGTAATCGGGATTGAGGAGGGGGAGGTGCAGTAATCGGGATTGAGGAGGGGGTGGTGCAGTAATCGGGATTGAGGAGGGGGAGGTGCAGTAATCGGGATTGAGGAGGGGGGGTGCAGTAATCGGGATTGAGGAGAGGGAGGTGCAGTAATCATGATTGAGGAGGGGGAGGTGCGGTAATCGGGAGTGAGGAGAGGGCGGTGCAGTAATCGGGATTGAGGAGGGGGAGGTGCAGTAATCGGGATTGAGGAGGGGGAGGTGCAGTAATTGGGAGTGAGGAGGGGGCGGTGCAGTAATCGGGATTGAGGAGGGGGAGGTGCAGTAATCGGGATTGAGGAGGGGGAGGTGCAGTAATCGGGATTGAGGAGGGGGCGGTGCAGTAATCGGGATTGAGGATGGGGAGATGCAGTAATCGGGATTGAGGAGGAGGAGATGCAGTAATCGGGAGTGAGGAGGGGGAGGTGCAGTAATCGGGATTGAGGAGGGGGAGGCGCAGTAATCGGGATTGAGGAGGGGGAGGTGCAGTAATCGGGATTGTGGAGGGGGAGATGCAGTAATCGGGAGTGAGGAGGGGGAGGTGCAGTAATCGGGATTGAGGAGGGGGAGATGCAGTAATCGGGAGTGAGGAGGGGGAGGTGCAGTAATCGGGATTGAGGAGGGGGCGATGCAGTAATCGGGATTGAGGAGGGGGGGTGCAGTAATCGGGATTGAGGAGGGGGTGGTGCAGTAATCGGGATTGAGGAGGGGGAGATGCAGTAATCGGGAGTGAGGAGGGGGAGGTGCAGTAATCGGGATTGAGGAGGGGGAGGTGCAGTAATCGGGATTGAGGAGGGGGAGGTGCAGTAATCGGGATTGAGGAGGGGGAGATGCAGTAATCGGGATTGAGGAGGGGGTGGTGAAGTAATCGGGAGTGAGGAGGGGGGGTGCAGTAATCGGGATTGAGGAGGGGGAGGTGCAGGAATCGGGAGTGAGGAGGGGGAGGTGCAGTAATCGGGAGTGAGGAGGGGGAGGTGCAGTAATCGGGAGTGAGGAGGGGGGTGCAGTAATCGGGATTGAGGAGGGGGAGGTGCAGTAATCGGGATTGAGGAGGGGGAGGTGCGGTAATCGGGAGTGAGCAGGGGGAGGTGGAGTAATCCTGATTGAGGAGGGGGATGTGCAGTAATCGGGAGTGAGGAGGGGGCGATGCAGTAATCGAAATTGAGGAGGGGGAGGTGTAGTAATCGGGATTGAGGAGGGGAGGTGCAGTAATCGGGATTGACGAGGGGGAGATGCAGTAATCGGGAGTGAGGAGGGGAGGTGCAGTAATCGGGATTGAGGAGGGGGAGGTGCAGTAATCGGGATTGAGGAGGGGGAGGTGCAGTAATCGGGATTGAGGCGGGGAGATGCAGTAATCGGGATTAAGGAGGGGGAGGTGCAGTAATCGGGAGTGAGGAGGGGGAGGTGCAGTAATCGGGATTGAGGAGGGGGAGGTGAAGTAATCGGGAGTGAGGAGGGGGCGATGCAGTAATCGGGATTGAGGAGGGGGAGGTGAAGTAATCGGGAGTGAGGAGGGGGCGATGCAGTAAACGGGATTGAGGAGGGGGCGATGCAGAAATCGGGAGTGAGGAGGGGGAGGTGAAGTAATTGGGATTGAGGAGGGGGCGATGCAGTAATCGGGAGTGAGGAGGGGGAGGTGAAGAAATCGGGATTGAGGAGGGGGCGATGCAGTAATCGGGAGTGAGGAGGGGGAGGTGAAGTAATCGGGATTGAGGAGGGGGCGATGCAGTAATCGGGAATGAGGAGGGGGAGGTGCAGTAATCGGGAGTGAGGAAGGGAAGGTGCAGTAAACGGGATTGAGGAGGGGGCGATGCAGAAATCGGGAGTGAGGAGGGGGAGGTGAAGTAATTGGGATTGAGGAGGGGGCGATGCAGTAATCGGGAGTGAGGAGGGGGAGGTGAAGTAATCGGGATTGAGGAGGGGGCGATGCAGTAATCGGGATTGAGGAGGGGGAGGTGCAGTAATCGGGAGTGAGGAGGGGAAGGTGCAGTAATCGGGATTGAGGAGGGGGAGGCGCAGTAATCGGGAGTGAGGAGGGGGAGGTGCAGTAATCGGGATTGAGGAGGGGGAGGTGCAGTAATCGGGAGTGAGGAGGGGGAGGTGAGGTAATCGGGATTGAGGCGGGGGAGGTGCAGTAATCGGGAGTGAGGAGGGGGAGGTGAGGTAATCGGGATTGAGGAGGGGGAGGCGCAGTAATCGGGAGTGAGGAGGGGGCGGTGCAGTAATCGGTCGTGAGGAGGGGGAGGTGCAGTAATCGTGATTGAGGAGGGGGAGGTGCAGTAATCGGGAGTGAGGAGGGGGAGATGCAGTAATCGGGATTGAGGAGGGGGAGGTGCAGTAATCGGGATTGAGGAGGGGGAAGAGCCGTAATCGGGAGTGAGGAGGGGGAGGTGCAGTAATCGGGAGTGAGGAGGGGGCGGTGCAGTAATCGGGATTGAGGCGGTGGAGATGCAGTAATCGGGAGTGAGGAGGGGGAGGTGCCGTAATCGGGAGTGAGGAGGGGGAGGTGCCGTAATCGGGATTGAGGAGGGGGAGGTGCAGTAATCGGGAGTGAGGAGGGGGAGGTGCCGTAATCGGGATTGAGGAGTGGGAGGTGCAGTAATCGGGATTGAGGAGGGGGAGGTGCAGTAATCGGGAGTGAGGAGGGGGCGGTGCAGTAATCGGGATTGAGGAGGGGGAGGTTCAGTAATCAGGATTGAGGAGGGGGAGGTGGAGTAATCGTGATTGAGGAGGGGGAATTGCGGTAATCGGGAGTGAGGAGAGGGAGGTGCAGTAATCGGGATTGAGGAGGGGGCGGTGCAGTAATCGGGATTGAGAAGGGGGAGGTGCAGTAATCGGGATTGAGGACGGGGTGGTGAGTTAATCGGGATTGAGGAGGGGGAGGTGCAGTAATCGGGAGTGAGGAGGGGGCGGTGCAGTAATCGGGATTGAGGAGGGGGAGGTGCAGTAATCGGGATTGAGGAGGGGGAGGTGCAGTAATCGGGAGTGAGGAGGGGGAGGTGCAGTAATCGGGAGTGAGGAGGGGGAGGTGGAGGTGGAGTAATCCTGATTGAGGAGGGGGATGTGCAGTAATCGGGAGTGAGGAGGGGGCGATGCAGTAATCGTGATTGAGGAGGGGGAGGTGCAGTAATCGGGATTGAAGAGGGGGAAGTGCAGTAATCGGGATTGAGGAGGGGGAGATGCAGTAATCGGGAGTGAGGAGGGCGAGATGCAGTAATCGGGAGTGAGGAGGGGGAGGTGTAGTAATCGGGATTGAGGAGGGGGAGGTGCAGTAATCGGGATTGAGGAGGGGGAGGTGCAGTAATCGGGAGTGAGGAGGGGGAGGTGCAGTAATCGGGAGTGAGGAGGGGGGGTGCAGTAATCGGTCGTGAGGAGGGGGAGGTGCAGTAATCGGGATTGAGGAGGGGGAGGTGCAGTAATCGGGATTGAGGAGGGGGAGGTGCAGTAATCGGGATTGAGGAGGGGGAGGTGCAGTAATCGGGAGTCAGGAGGGGGAGGTGCAGTAATCGTGATTGAGGAGGGGGAGGTGCAGTAATCGGGAGTGAGGAGGGGAGATACAGTAATCGTGAGTGAGGAGGGGGAGGTGCAGTAATCGGGATTGAGGAGGGGGAGGTGCAGTAATCGGGATTGAGGAGGGGGAGGTGCAGTAATCAGGATTGAGGAGGGGGGGGTGCAGTAATCGTGATTGAGGAGGGGGAGGTGCAGTAATCGGGAGTGAGGAGGGGAGATACAGTAATCGTGAGTGAGGAGGGGGAGGTGCAGTAATCGGGATTGAGGAGGGGGAGGTGCAGTAATCGCGAATGAGGAGGGGGAGGTGCAGTAATCGGGATTGAGGAGGGGGAGGTGCAGTAATCGGGAGTGAGGAGGGGAGATACAGTAATCGTGAGTGAGGAGGGGGAGGTGCAGTAATCGGGATTGAGGAGGGGGAGGTGCAGTAATCGCGATTGAGGAGGGGGAGGTGCAGTAATCGGGATTGAGGAGGGGGATGGGCAGTAATCGGGATTGAGGAGGGGAGGTGCAGTAATCGGGATTGAGGAGGGGGAGGTGCAGTAATCCTGATTGAGGAGGGCGAGGTGCAGTAATCGGGATTGAGGAGGGGGAGGTGCAGTAATCGGGATTGAGGAGGGGGAGGTGCAGTAATCGGGATTGAGGAGGGGGATGGGCAGTAATCGGGATTGAGGAGGGGAGGTGCAGTAATCGGGATTGAGGAGGGGGAGGTGCAGTAATCGGGATTGAGGAGGGGGAGGTGCTGTAATCGGGATTGAGGAGGGGGTTGGGCAGTAATCGGGATTGAGGAGGGGGAGGTGCAGTAATCGGGATTGAGGAGGGGGTGGTGCAGTAATCGGGATTGAGGAGGGGGAGGTGCAGTAATCGGGATTGAGGAGGGGGGGTGCAGTAATCGGGATTGAGGAGAGGGAGGTGCAGTAATCATGATTGAGGAGGGGGAGGTGCGGTAATCGGGAGTGAGGAGAGGGCGGTGCAGTAATCGGGATTGAGGAGGGGGAGGTGCAGTAATCGGGATTGAGGAGGGGGAGGTGCAGTAATTGGGAGTGAGGAGGGGGCGGTGCAGTAATCGGGATTGAGGAGGGGGAGGTGCAGTAATCGGGATTGAGGAGGGGGAGGTGCAGTAATCGGGATTGAGGAGGGGGCGGTGCAGTAATCGGGATTGAGGATGGGGAGATGCAGTAATCGGGATTGAGGAGGAGGAGATGCAGTAATCGGGAGTGAGGAGGGGGAGATGCAGTAATCGGGAGTGAGGAGGGGGAGGTGCAGTAATCGGGATTGAGGAGGGGGAGATGCAGTAATCGGGAGTGAGGAGGGGGAGGTGCAGTAATCGGGATTGAGGAGGGGGCGATGCAGTAATCGGGATTGAGGAGGGGGGGTGCAGTAATCGGGATTGAGGAGGGGGTGGTGCAGTAATCGGGATTGAGGAGGGGGAGATGCAGTAATCGGGAGTGAGGAGGGGGAGGTGCAGTAATCGGGATTGAGGAGGGGGAGGTGCAGTAATCGGGATTGAGGAGGGGGAGGTGCAGTAATCGGGATTGAGGAGGGGGAGATGCAGTAATCGGGATTGAGGAGGGGGTGGTGAAGTAATCGGGAGTGAGGAGGGGGGGTGCAGTAATCGGGATTGAGGAGGGGGAGGTGCAGGAATCGGGAGTGAGGAGGGGGAGGTGCAGTAATCGGGAGTGAGGAGGGGGAGGTGCAGTAATCGGGAGTGAGGAGGGGGGTGCAGTAATCGGGATTGAGGAGGGGGAGGTGCAGTAATCGGGATTGAGGAGGGGGAGTTGCGGTAATCGGGAGTGAGCAGGGGGAGGTGGAGTAATCCTGATTGAGGAGGGGGATGTGCAGTAATCGGGAGTGAGGAGGGGGCGATGCAGTAATCGAAATTGAGGAGGGGGAGGTGTAGTAATCGGGATTGAGGAGGGGAGGTGCAGTAATCGGGTTTGACGAGGGGGAGATGCAGTAATCGGGAGTGAGGAGGGGAGGTGCAGTAATCGGGATTGAGGAGGGGGAGGTGCAGTAATCGGGATTGAGGAGGGGGAGGTGCAGTAATCGGGATTGAGGAGGGGGAGGTGCAGTAATCGGGATTGAGGAGGGGGAGATGCAGTAATCGGGATTGAGGAGGGGGTGGTGAAGTAATCGGGAGTGAGGAGGGGGGGTGCAGTAATCGGGATTGAGGAGGGGGAGGTGCAGGAATCGGGAGTGAGGAGGGGGAGGTGCAGTAATCGGGAGTGAGGAGGGGGAGGTGCAGTAATCGGGAGTGAGGAGGGGGGTGCAGTAATCGGGATTGAGGAGGGGGAGGTGCAGTAATCGGGATTGAGGAGGGGGAGGTGCGGTAATCGGGAGTGAGCAGGGGGAGGTGGAGTAATCCTGATTGAGGAGGGGGATGTGCAGTAATCGGGAGTGAGGAGGGGGCGATGCAGTAATCGAAATTGAGGAGGGGGAGGTGTAGTAATCGGGATTGAGGAGGGGAGGTGCAGTAATCGGGATTGACGAGGGGGAGATGCAGTAATCGGGAGTGAGGAGGGGAGGTGCAGTAATCGGGATTGAGGAGGGGGAGGTGCAGTAATCGGGATTGAGGAGGGGGAGGTGCAGTAATCGGGATTGAGGCGGGGAGATGCAGTAATCGGGATTAAGGAGGGGGAGGTGCAGTAATCGGGAGTGAGGAGGGGGAGGTGCAGTAATCGGGATTGAGGAGGGGGAGGTGAAGTAATCGGGAGTGAGGAGGGGGCGATGCAGTAATCGGGATTGAGGAGGGGGAGGTGAAGTAATCGGGAGTGAGGAGGGGGCGATGCAGTAACGGGATTGAGGAGGGGGCGATGCAGAAATCGGGAGTGAGGAGGGGGAGGTGAAGTAATTGGGATTGAGGAGGGGGCGATGCAGTAATCGGGAGTGAGGAGGGGGAGGTGAAGAAATCGGGATTGAGGAGGGGGCGATGCAGTAATCGGGAGTGAGGAGGGGGAGGTGAAGTAATCGGGATTGAGGAGGGGGCGATGCAGTAATCGGGAATGAGGAGGGGGAGGTGCAGTAATCGGGAGTGAGGAAGGGAAGGTGCAGTAAACGGGATTGAGGAGGGGGCGATGCAGAAATCGGGAGTGAGGAGGGGGAGGTGAAGTAATTGGGATTGAGGAGGGGGCGATGCAGTAATCGGGAGTGAGGAGGGGGAGGTGAAGTAATCGGGATTGAGGAGGGGGCGATGCAGTAATCGGGATTGAGGAGGGGGAGGTGCAGTAATCGGGAGTGAGGAGGGGAAGGTGCAGTAATCGGGATTGAGGAGGGGGAGGCGCAGTAATCGGGAGTGAGGAGGGGGAGGTGCAGTAATCGGGATTGAGGAGGGGGAGGTGCAGTAATCGGGAGTGAGGAGGGGGAGGTGAGGTAATCGGGATTGAGGCGGGGGAGGTGCAGTAATCGGGAGTGAGGAGGGGGAGGTGAGGTAATCGGGATTGAGGAGGGGGAGGCGCAGTAATCGGGAGTGAGGAGGGGGCGGTGCAGTAATCGGTCGTGAGGAGGGGGAGGTGCAGTAATCGTGATTGAGGAGGGGGAGGTGCAGTAATCGGGAGTGAGGAGGGGGAGATGCAGTAATCGGGATTGAGGAGGGGGAGGTGCAGTAATCGGGATTGAGGAGGGGGAAGAGCCGTAATCGGGAGTGAGGAGGGGGAGGTGCAGTAATCGGGAGTGAGGAGGGGGCGGTGCAGTAATCGGGATTGAGGCGGTGGAGATGCAGTAATCGGGAGTGAGGAGGGGGAGGTGCCGTAATCGGGAGTGAGGAGGGGGAGGTGCCGTAATCGGGATTGAGGAGGGGGAGGTGCAGTAATCGGGAGTGAGGAGGGGGAGGTGCCGTAATCGGGATTGAGGAGTGGGAGGTGCAGTAATCGGGATTGAGGAGGGGGAGGTGCAGTAATCGGGAGTGAGGAGGGGGCGGTGCAGTAATCGGGATTGAGGAGGGGGAGGTTCAGTAATCAGGATTGAGGAGGGGGAGGTGGAGTAATCGTGATTGAGGAGGGGGAATTGCGGTAATCGGGAGTGAGGAGAGGGAGGTGCAGTAATCGGGATTGAGGAGGGGGCGGTGCAGTAATCGGGATTGAGAAGGGGGAGGTGCAGTAATCGGGATTGAGGACGGGGTGGTGAGTTAATCGGGATTGAGGAGGGGGAGGTGCAGTAATCGGGAGTGAGGAGGGGGCGGTGCAGTAATCGGGATTGAGGAGGGGGAGGTGCAGTAATCGGGATTGAGGAGGGGGAGGTGCAGTAATCGGGAGTGAGGAGGGGGAGGTGCAGTAATCGGGAGTGAGGAGGGGGAGGTGGAGGTGGAGTAATCCTGATTGAGGAGGGGGATGTGCAGTAATCGGGAGTGAGGAGGGGGCGATGCAGTAATCGTGATTGAGGAGGGGGAGGTGCAGTAATCGGGATTGAAGAGGGGGAAGTGCAGTAATCGGGAGTGAGGAGGGCGAGATGCAGTAATCGGGAGTGAGGAGGGGGAGGTGTAGTAATCGGGATTGAGGAGGGGGAGGTGCAGTAATCGGGATTGAGGAGGGGGAGGTGCAGTAATCGGGAGTGAGGAGGGGGAGGTGCAGTAATCGGGAGTGAGGAGGGGGGGTGCAGTAATCGGTCGTGAGGAGGGGGAGGTGCAGTAATCGGGATTGAGGAGGGGGAGGTGCAGTAATCGGGATTGAGGAGGGGGAGGTGCAGTAATCGGGATTGAGGAGGGGGAGGTGCAGTAATCGGGAGTCAGGAGGGGGAGGTGCAGTAATCGTGATTGAGGAGGGGGAGGTGCAGTAATCGGGAGTGAGGAGGGGAGATACAGTAATCGTGAGTGAGGAGGGGGAGGTGCAGTAATCGGGATTGAGGAGGGGGAGGTGCAGTAATCGGGATTGAGGAGGGGGAGGTGCAGTAATCAGGATTGAGGAGGGGGGGGTGCAGTAATCGTGATTGAGGAGGGGGAGGTGCAGTAATCGGGAGTGAGGAGGGGAGATACAGTAATCGTGAGTGAGGAGGGGGAGGTGCAGTAATCGGGATTGAGGAGGGGGAGGTGCAGTAATCGCGAATGAGGAGGGGGAGGTGCAGTAATCGGGATTGAGGAGGGGGAGGTGCAGTAATCGGGAGTGAGGAGGGGAGATACAGTAATCGTGAGTGAGGAGGGGGAGGTGCAGTAATCGGGATTGAGGAGGGGGAGGTGCAGTAATCGCGATTGAGGAGGGGGAGGTGCAGTAATCGGGATTGAGGAGGGGGATGGGCAGTAATCGGGATTGAGGAGGGGAGGTGCAGTAATCGGGATTGAGGAGGGGGAGGTGCAGTAATCCTGATTGAGGAGGGCGAGGTGCAGTAATCGGGATTGAGGAGGGGGAGGTGCAGTAATCGGGATTGAGGAGGGGGAGGTGCAGTAATCGGGATTGAGGAGGGGGATGGGCAGTAATCGGGATTGAGGAGGGGAGGTGCAGTAATCGGGATTGAGGAGGGGGAGGTGCAGTAATCGGGATTGAGGAGGGGGAGGTGCTGTAATCGGGATTGAGGAGGGGGTTGGGCAGTAATCGGGATTGAGGAGGGGGAGGTGCAGTAATCGGGATTGAGGAGGGGGTGGTGCAGTAATCGGGATTGAGGAGGGGGAGGTGCAGTAATCGGGATTGAGGAGGGGGGGTGCAGTAATCGGGATTGAGGAGAGGGAGGTGCAGTAATCATGATTGAGGAGGGGGAGGTGCGGTAATCGGGAGTGAGGAGAGGGCGGTGCAGTAATCGGGATTGAGGAGGGGGAGGTGCAGTAATCGGGATTGAGGAGGGGGAGGTGCAGTAATTGGGAGTGAGGAGGGGGCGGTGCAGTAATCGGGATTGAGGAGGGGGAGGTGCAGTAATCGGGATTGAGGAGGGGGAGGTGCAGTAATCGGGATTGAGGAGGGGGCGGTGCAGTAATCGGGATTGAGGATGGGGAGATGCAGTAATCGGGATTGAGGAGGAGGAGATGCAGTAATCGGGAGTGAGGAGGGGGAGATGCAGTAATCGGGAGTGAGGAGGGGGAGGTGCAGTAATCGGGATTGAGGAGGGGGAGATGCAGTAATCGGGAGTGAGGAGGGGGAGGTGCAGTAATCGGGATTGAGGAGGGGGCGATGCAGTAATCGGGATTGAGGAGGGGGGGTGCAGTAATCGGGATTGAGGAGGGGGTGGTGCAGTAATCGGGATTGAGGAGGGGGAGATGCAGTAATCGGGAGTGAGGAGGGGGAGGTGCAGTAATCGGGATTGAGGAGGGGGAGGTGCAGTAATCGGGATTGAGGAGGGGGAGGTGCAGTAATCGGGATTGAGGAGGGGGAGATGCAGTAATCGGGATTGAGGAGGGGGTGGTGAAGTAATCGGGAGTGAGGAGGGGGGGTGCAGTAATCGGGATTGAGGAGGGGGAGGTGCAGGAATCGGGAGTGAGGAGGGGGAGGTGCAGTAATCGGGAGTGAGGAGGGGGAGGTGCAGTAATCGGGAGTGAGGAGGGGGGTGCAGTAATCGGGATTGAGGAGGGGGAGGTGCAGTAATCGGGATTGAGGAGGGGGAGTTGCGGTAATCGGGAGTGAGCAGGGGGAGGTGGAGTAATCCTGATTGAGGAGGGGGATGTGCAGTAATCGGGAGTGAGGAGGGGGCGATGCAGTAATCGAAATTGAGGAGGGGGAGGTGTAGTAATCGGGATTGAGGAGGGGAGGTGCAGTAATCGGGTTTGACGAGGGGGAGATGCAGTAATCGGGAGTGAGGAGGGGAGGTGCAGTAATCGGGATTGAGGAGGGGGAGGTGCAGTAATCGGGATTGAGGAGGGGGAGGTGCAGTAATCGGGATTGAGGCGGGGAGATGCAGTAATCGGGATTAAGGAGGGGGAGGTGCAGTAATCGGGAGTGAGGAGGGGGAGGTGCAGTAATCGGGATTGAGGAGGGGGAGGTGAAGTAATCGGGAGTGAGGAGGGGGCGATGCAGTAATCGGGATTGAGGAGGGGGAGGTGAAGTAATCGGGAGTGAGGAGGGGGCGATGCAGTAAACGGGATTGAGGAGGGGGCGATGCAGAAATCGGGAGTGAGGAGGGGGAGGTGAAGTAATTGGGATTGAGGAGGGGGCGATGCAGTAATCGGGAGTGAGGAGGGGGAGGTGAAGAAATCGGGATTGAGGAGGGGGCGATGCAGTAATCGGGAGTGAGGAGGGGGAGGTGAAGTAATCGGGATTGAGGAGGGGGCGATGCAGTAATCGGGATTGAGGAGGGGGAGGTGCAGTAATCGGGAGTGAGGAAGGGAAGGTGCAGTAAACGGGATTGAGGAGGGGGCGATGCAGAAATCGGGAGTGAGGAGGGGGAGGTGAAGTAATTGGGATTGAGGAGGGGGCGATGCAGTAATCGGGAGTGAGGAGGTGGAGGTGAAGAAATCGGGATTGAGGAGGGGGCGATGCAGTAATCGGGAGTGAGGAGGGGGAGGTGAAGTAATCGGGATTGAGGAGGGGGCGATGCAGTAATCGGGATTGAGGAGGGGGAGGTGCAGTAATCGGGAGTGAGGAGGGGAAGGTGCAGTAATCGGGATTGAGGAGGGGGAGGCGCAGTAATCGGGAGTGAGGAGGGGGAGGTGCAGTAATCGGGATTGAGGAGGGGGAGGTGCAGTAATCGGGAGTGAGGAGGGGAGGTGAGGTAATCGGGATTGAGGCGGGGGAGGTGCAGTAATCGGGAGTGAGGAGGGGGAGGTGAGGTAATCGGGATTGAGGAGGGGGAGGCGCAGTAATCGGGAGTGAGGAGGGGGCGGTGCAGTAATCGGTCGTGAGGAGGGGGAGGTGCAGTAATCGTGATTGAGGAGGGGGAGGTGCAGTAATCGGGAGTGAGGAGGGGAGATACAGTATTCGTGAGTGAGGAGGGGGAGGTGCAGTAATCGGGATTGAGGAGGGGGAGGTGCAGTAATCGGGATTGAGGAGGGGGAGGTGCAGTAATCAGGATTGAGGAGGGGGGGGTGCAGTAATCGTGATTGAGGAGGGGGAGGTGCAGTAATCGGGAGTGAGGAGGGGAGATACAGTAATCGTGAGTGAGGAGGGGGAGGTGCAGTAATCGGGATTGAGGAGGGGGAGGTGCAGTAATCGCGAATGAGGAGGGGGAGGTGCAGTAATCGGGATTGAGGAGGGGGAGGTGCAGTAATCGGGAGTGAGGAGGGGAGATACAGTAATCGTGAGTGAGGAGGGGGAGGTGCAGTAATCGGGATTGAGGAGGGGGAGGTGCAGTAATCGCGATTGAGGAGGGGGAGGTGCAGTAATCGAGATTGAGGAGGGGGATGGGCAGTAATCGGGATTGAGGAGGGGAGGTGCAGTAATCGGGATTGAGGAGGGGGAGGTGCAGTAATCCTGATTGAGGAGGGCGAGGTGCAGTAATCGGGATTGAGGAGGGGGAGGTGCAGTAATCGGGATTGAGGAGGGGGAGGTGCAGTAATCGGGATTGAGGAGGGGGATGGGCAGTAATCGGGATTGAGGAGGGGAGGTGCAGTAATCGGGGTTGAGGAGGGGGAGGTGCAGTAATCGGGATTGAGGAGGGGGAGGTGCTGTAATCGGGATTGAGGAGGGGGTTGGGCAGTAATCGGGATTGAGGAGGGGGAGGTGCAGTAATCGGGATTGAGGAGGGGGTGGTGCAGTAATCGGGATTGAGGAGGGGGAGGTGCAGTAATCGGGATTGAGGAGGGGGGGTGCAGTAATCGGGATTGAGGAGAGGGAGGTGCGGTAATCATGATTGAGGAGGGGGAGGTGCGGTAATCGGGAGTGAGGAGAGGGCGGTGCAGTAATCGGGATTGAGGAGGGGGAGGTGCAGTAATTGGGAGTGAGGAGGGGGCGGTGCAGTAATCGGGATTGAGGAGGGGGAGGTGCAGTAATCGGGATTGAGGAGGGGGAGGTGCAGTAATCGGGATTGAGGAGGGGGCGGTGCAGTAATCGGGATTGAGGATGGGGAGATGCAGTAATCGGGATTGAGGAGGAGGAGATGCAGTAATCGGGAGTGAGGAGGGGGAGGTGCAGTAATCGGGATTGAGGAGGGGGAGGCGCAGTAATCGGGATTGAGGAGGGGGAGGTGCAGTAATCGGGATTGAGGAGGGGGAGATGCAGTAATCGGGAGTGAGGAGGGGGAGGTGCAGTAATCGGGATTGAGGAGGGGGAGATGCAGTAATCGGGAGTGAGGAGGGTGAGGTGCAGTAATCGGGATTGAGGAGGGGGCGATGCAGTAATCGGGATTGAGGAGGGGGGGTGCAGTAATCGGGATTGAGGAGGGGGAGGTGAAGTAATTGAGATTGAGGAGGGGGCGTTGCAGTAATCGGGAGTGAGGAGGTGGAGGTGAAGAAATCGGGATTGAGGAGGGGGCGATGCAGTAATCGGGAGTGAGGAGCGGGAGGTGAAGTAATCGGGATTGAGGAGGGGGCGATGCAGTAATCGGGATTGAGGAGGGGGAGGTGCAGTAATCGGGAGTGAGGAGGGGAAGGTGCAGTAATCGGGATTGAGGAGGGGGAGGCGCAGTAATCGGGAGTGAGGAGGGGGAGGTGCAGTAATCGGGATTGAGGAGGGGGAGGTGCAGTAATCGGGAGTGAGGAGGGGGAGGTGAGGTAATCGGGATTGAGGCGGGGGAGGTGCAGTAATCGGGAGTGAGGAGGGGGAGGTGAGGTAATCGGGATTGAGGAGGGGGAGGCGCAGTAATCGGGAGTGAGGAGGGGGCGGTGCAGTAATCGGTCGTGAGGAGGGGGAGGTGCAGTAATCGTGATTGAGGAGGGGGAGGTGCAGTAATCGGGAGTGAGGAGGGGAGATACAGTATTCGTGAGTGAGGAGGGGGAGGTGCAGTAATCGGGATTGAGGAGGGGGAGGTGCAGTAATCGGGATTGAGGAGGGGGAGGTGCAGTAATCAGGATTGAGGAGGGGGGGGTGCAGTAATCGTGATTGAGGAGGGGGAGGTGCAGTAATCGGGAGTGAGGAGGGGAGATACAGTAATCGTGAGTGAGGAGGGGGAGGTGCAGTAATCGGGATTGAGGAGGGGGAGGTGCAGTAATCGCGAATGAGGAGGGGGAGGTGCAGTAATCGGGATTGAGGAGGGGGAGGTGCAGTAATCGGGAGTGAGGAGGGGAGATACAGTAATCGTGAGTGAGGAGGGGGAGGTGCAGTAATCGGGATTGAGGAGGGGGAGGTGCAGTAATCGCGATTGAGGAGGGGGAGGTGCAGTAATCGAGATTGAGCAGGGGGATGGGCAGTAATCGGGATTGAGGAGGGGAGGTGCAGTAATCGGGATTGAGGAGGGGGAGGTGCAGTAATCCTGATTGAGGAGGGCGAGGTGCAGTAATCGGGATTGAGGAGGGGGAGGTGCAGTAATCGGGATTGAGGAGGGGGAGGTGCAGTAATCGGGATTGAGGAGGGGGATGGGCAGTAATCGGGATTGAGGAGGGGAGGTGCAGTAATCGGGATTGAGGAGGGGGAGGTGCAGTAATCGGGATTGAGGAGGGGGAGGTGCTGTAATCGGGATTGAGGAGGGGGTTGGGCAGTAATCGGGATTGAGGAGGGGGAGGTGCAGTAATCGGGATTGAGGAGGGGGTGGTGCAGTAATCGGGATTGAGGAGGGGGAGGTGCAGTAATCGGGATTGAGGAGGGGGGGTGCAGTAATCGGGATTGAGGAGAGGGAGGTGCGGTAATCATGATTGAGGAGGGGGAGGTGCGGTAATCGGGAGTGAGGAGAGGGCGGTGCAGTAATCGGGATTGAGGAGGGGGAGGTGCAGTAATTGGGAGTGAGGAGGGGGCGGTGCAGTAATCGGGATTGAGGAGGGGGAGGTGCAGTAATCGGGATTGAGGAGGGGGAGGTGCAGTAATCGGGATTGAGGAGGGGGCGGTGCAGTAATCGGGATTGAGGATGGGGAGATGCAGTAATCGGGATTGAGGAGGAGGAGATGCAGTAATCGGGAGTGAGGAGGGGGAGGTGCAGTAATCGGGATTGAGGAGGGGGAGGCGCAGTAATCGGGATTGAGGAGGGGGAGGTGCAGTAATCGGGATTGAGGAGGGGGAGATGCAGTAATCGGGAGTGAGGAGGGGGAGGTGCAGTAATCGGGATTGAGGAGGGGGAGATGCAGTAATCGGGAGTGAGGAGGGTGAGGTGCAGTAATCGGGATTGAGGAGGGGGCGATGCAGTAATCGGGATTGAGGAGGGGGGGTGCAGTAATCGGGATTGAGGAGGGGGTGGTGCAGTAATCGGGATTGAGGAGGGGGAGATGCAGTAATCGGGAGTGAGGAGGGGGAGGTGCAGTAATCGGGATTGAGGAGGGGGAGGTGCAGTAATCGGGATTGAGGAGGGGGAGGTGCAGTAATCGGGATTGAGGAGGGGGAGGTGCAGTAATCGGGATTGAGGAGGGGGAGATGCAGTAATCGGGATTGAGGAGGGGGTGGTGAAGTAATCGGGAGTGAGGAGGGGGGGTGCAGTAATCGGGATTGAGGAGGGGGAGGTGCAGGAATCGGGAGTGAGGAGGGGGAGGTGCAGTAATCGGGAGTGAGGAGGGGGAGGTGCAGTAATCGGGAGTGAGGAGGGGGGTGCAGTAATCGGGATTGAGGAGGGGGAGGTGCAGTAATCGGGATTGAGGAGGGGGAGGTGCGGTAATCGGGAGTGAGCAGGGGAGGTGGAGTATACCTGATTGAGGAGGGGGATGTGCAGTAATCGGGAGTGAGGAGGGGGCGATGCAGTAATCGAAATTGAGGAGGGGGAGGTGTAGTAATCGGGATTGAGGAGGGGAGGTGCAGTAATCGGGATTGACGAGGGGGAGATGCAGTAATCGGGAGTGAGGAGGGGAGGTGCAGTAATCGGGTATGAGGAGGGGGAGGTGCAGTAATCGGGATTGAGGAGGGGGAGGTGCAGTAATCGGGATTGAGGCGGGGGAGATGCAGTAATCGGGATTAAGGAGGGGGAGGTGCAGTAATCGGGAGTGAGGAGGGGGAGGTGCAGTAATCGGGATTGAGGAGGGGGAGGTGAAGTAATCGGGAGTGAGGAGGGGGCGATGCAGTAATCGGGATTGAGGAGGGGGAGGTGAAGTAATCGGGAGTGAGGAGGGGGCGATGCAGTAAACGGGATTGAGGAGGGGGCGATGCAGAAATCGGGAGTGAGGAGGGGGAGGTGAAGTAATTGGGATTGAGGAGGGGGCGATGCAGTAATCGGGAGTGAGGAGGGGGAGGTGATGAAATCGGGATTGAGGAGGGGGCGATGCAGTAATCGGGAGTGAGGAGGGGGAGGTGAAGTAATCGGGATTGAGGAGGGGGCGATGCAGTAATCGGGATTGAGGAGGGGGAGGTGCAGTAATCGGGAGTGAGGAGGGGAAGGTGCAGTAAACGGGATTGAGGAGGGGGCGATGCAGAAATCGGGAGTGAGGAGGGGGAGGTGAAGTAATTGGGATTGAGGAGGGGGCGATGCAGTAATCGGGAGTGAGGAGGTGGAGGTGAAGAAATCGGGATTGAGGAGGGGGCGATGCAGTAATCGGGAGTGAGGCGGGGGAGGTGAAGTAATCGGGATTGAGGAGGGGGCGATGCAGTAATCGGGATTGAGGAGGGGGAGGTGCAGTAATCGGGAGTGAGGAGGGGAAGGTGCAGTAATCGGGATTGAGGAGGGGGAGGCGCAGTAATCGGGAGTGAGGAGGGGGAGGTGCAGTAATCGGAATTGAGGAGGGGGAGGTGCAGTAATCGGGAGTGAGGAGGGGGAGGTGAGGTAATCGGGATTGAGGCGGGGGAGGTGCAGTAATCGGGAGTGAGGAGGGGGAGGTGAGGTAATCGGGATTGAGGAGGGGGAGGCGCAGTAATCGGGAGTGAGGAGGGGGCGGTGCAGTAATCGGTCGTGAGGAGGGGGAGGTGCAGTAATCGGGATTGAGGAGGGGGAGGTGCAGTAATCGGGATTGAGGAGGGGGAGGTGCAGTAATCGGGCGTGAGGAGGGGGAGGTGCAGTAATCGGGAGACAGGAGGGGGAGGTGCAGTAATCAGGATTGTGGAGGGGGAGGTGCAGTAATCGGGCGTGAGGAGGGGGAGGTGCAGTAATCGGGCGTGAGGAGGGGGAGGTGCAGTAATCGGGATTGAGGAGGGGGAGGTGCAGTAATCGGGAGTCAGGAGGGGGAGGTGCAGTAATCAGGATTGAGGAGGGGGAGGTGCAGTAATCGGGCGTGAGGAGGGGGAGGTGCAGTAATCGGGATTGAGGAGGGGGGGTGCCGTAATCGGGCGTGAGGAGGGGGAGGTGCAATAATCGGGATTGAGGAGGGGGAGGTGCAGTAATCGGGATTGAGGAGGGGGAGGTGCAGTAATCGGGATTGAGGATGGGGAGATGCAGTAATCGGGATGAGGAGGGGGAGGTGCAGTAATCGGGATTGAGGAGGGGGTGGTGCAGTAATCGGGATTGAGGAGGGGGAGGTGCAGTAATCGGGATTGAGGAGGGGTGGTGCAGTAATCGGGATTGAGGAGAGGGAGGTGCAGTAATCGGGATTGAGGAGGGGGAGGTGCGGTAATCGGGAGTGAGGAGAGGGCGGTGCAGTAATCGGGATTGAGGAGGGGGAGGTGCAGTAATCGGGATTGAGGAGGGGGAGGTGCAGTAATCGGGATTGAGGAGGGGGAGGTGCGGTAATCGGGAGTGAGCAGGGGGAGGTGGAGTAATCCTGATTGAGGAGGGGGATGTGCAGTAATCGGGAGTGAGGAGGGGGCGATGCAGTAATCGAGATTGAGGAGGGGGAGGTGCAGTAATCGGGATTGAGGAGGGGGAGGTGCAGTAATCGGGAGTGAGGAGGGGGAGATGCAGTAATCGGGAGTGAGCAGAAGGAGGTGCAGTAATCGGGATTGAGGAGGGGGAGGTGCAGTAATCGGGATTGAGGAGGAGGAGGTGCAGTAATCGGGATTGAGGCGGGGGAGATGCAGTAATCGGGATTAAGGAGGGGGAGGTGCAGTAATCGGGAGTGAGGAGGGGGCGATGCAGTAATCGAGATTGAGGAGGGGGAGGTGCAGTAATCGGGATTGAGGAGGGGGAGGTGCAGTAATCGGAAGTGAGGAGGGGGAGATGCAGTAATCGGGAGTGAGGAGGGGGAGGTGCAGTAATCGGGATTGAGGAGGGGGAGGTGCAGTAATCCTGATTGAGGAGGGGGAGATGCAGTAATCGGGAGTGAGGAGGGGGAGGTGCAGAAATCGGGATTGAGGAGGGGGAGATGCAGTAATCGGGAGTGAGGAGGGGGAGGTGCTGTAATCGGGATTGAGGAGGGGGCGATGCAGTAATCGGGATTGAGGAGGGGGGGTGCAGTAATCGGGATTGAGGAGGGGGTGGTGCAGTAATCGGGATTGAGGAGGGGGAGATGCAGTAATCGGGAGTGAGGAGGGGGAGGTGCAGTAATCGGGATTGAGGAGGGGGAGGTGCAGTAATCGGGATTGAGGAGGGGGAGGTGCAGTAATCGGGATTGAGGAGGGGGAGGTGCAGTAATCGGGAGTCAGGAGGGGGAGGTGCAGTAATCGGGATAGAGGAGGGGGTGGTGCAGTAACTGGGATTGAGGAGGGGGAGGTGCAGTAATCGGGATTGAGGAGGGGGTGGTGCAGTAATCGGGATTGAGGAGGGGGAGGTGCAGTAATCGGGATTGAGGAGGGGGAGGTGCGGTAATCGGGAGTGAGCAGGGGGAGGTGGAGTAATCCTGATTGAGGAGGGGGATGTGCAGTAATCGGGAGTGAGGAGGGGGCGATGCAGTAATCGAGATTGAGGAGGGGGAGGTGCAGTAGTCGGGATTGAGGAGGGGGAGGTGCAGTAATCGGGAGTCAGGAGGGGGAGGTGCAGTAATCGGGATAGAGGAGGGGGTGGTGCAGTAATCGGGATTGAGGAGGGGGAGGTGCAGTAATCGGGATTGAGGAGGGGGTGGTGCAGTAATCGGGATTGAGGAGGGGGAGGTGCAGTAATCGGGATTGAGGAGGGGGAGGTGCGGTAATCGGGAGTGAGCAGGGGGAGGTGGAGTAATCCTGATTGAGGAGGGGGATGTGCAGTAATCGGGAGTGAGGAGGGGGCGATGCAGTAATCGAGATTGAGGAGGGGGAGGTGCAGTAATCGGGATTGAGGAGGGGGAGATGCAGTAATCGGGAGTGAGGAGGGGGAGATGCAGTAATCGGGAGTGAGGAGGGGGAGGTGCAGTAATCGGGATTGAGGAGGGGGAGGTGCAGTAATCGGGATTGAGGAGGGGGAGGTGCAGTAATCGGGATTGAGGAGGGGGAGGTGCAGTAATCGGGATTGAGGAGGGGGCGGTGCAGTAATCGGGATTGAGGATGGGGAGATGCAGTAATCGGGATTGAGGAGGAGGAGATGCAGTAATCGGGAGTGAGGAGGGGGAGGTGCAGTAATCGGGATTGAGGAGGGGAGGTGCAGTAATCGGGATTGAGGAGGGGGAGGTGCAGTAATCGGGATTGAGGAGGGGGAGGTGCAGTAATCGGGAGTGAGGAGGGGGAGATGCAGTAATCGGGAGTGAGGAGGGGGAGGTGCAGTAATCGGGATTGAGGAGGGGGAGGTGCAGTAATCGGGATTGAGGAGGAGGAGGTGCAGTAATCGGGATTGAGGCGGGGGAGATGCAGTAATAGGGATTAAGGAGGTTGAGGTGCAGTAATCGGGAGTGAGGAGGGGGCGATGCAGTAATCGAGATTGAGGAGGGGGAGGTGCAGTAATCGGGATTGAGGAGGGGGAGGTGCAGTAATCGGGAGTGAGGAGGGGGAGATGCAGTAATCGGGAGTGAGGAGGGGGAGGTGCAGTAATCGGGATTGAGGAGGGGGAGGTGCAGTAATCCTGATTGAGGAGGGCGAGGTGCAGTAATCGGGATTGAGGAGGGGGAGGTGCAGTAATCGGGATTGAGGCGGGGGAGATGCAGTAATCGGGAGTGAGGAGGGGGCGATGCAGTAATCGGGATTGAGGAGGGGGAGGTGAAGTAATCGGGAGTGAGGAGGGGGCGATGCAGTAATCGGGATTGAGGAGGGGGCGATGCAGTAATCGGGAGTGAGGAGGGGGAGGTGAAGTAATCGGGATTGAGGAGGGGGAGGTGCAGTAATCGGGATTGAGGAGGGGGATGGGCAGTAATCGGGATTGAGGAGGGGAGGTGCAGTAATCGGGATTGAGGAGGGGGAGGTGCAGTAATCCTGATTGAGGATGGCGAGGTGCAGTAATCGGGATTGAGGAGGGGGAGGTGCAGTAATCGGGATTGAGGAGGGGGAGGTGCAGTAATCGGGATTGAGGAGGGGGATGGGCAGTAATCGGGATTGAGGAGGGGAGGTGCAGTAATCGGGATTGAGGAGGGGGAGGTGCAGTAATCGGGATTGAGGAGGGGGAGGTGCAGTAATCGGGATTGAGGAGGGGGTTGGGCAGTAATCGGAATTGAGGAGGGGGAGGTGCAGTAATCGGGATTGAGGAGGGGGTGGTGCAGTAATCGGGATTGAGGAGGGGGAGGTGCAGTAATCGGGATTGAGGAGGGGGGTGCAGTAATCGGGATTGAGGAGAGGGAGGTGCAGTAATCATGACTGAGGAGGGGGAGGTGCGGTAATCGGGAGTGAGGAGAGGGCGGTGCAGTAATCGGGATTGAGGAGGGGGAGGTGCAGTAATCGGGATTGAGGAGGGGGAGGTGCAGTAATTGGGAGTGAGGAGGGGGCGGTGCAGTAATCGGGATTGAGGAGGGGGAGGTGCAGTAATCGGGATTGAGGAGGGGGAGGTGCAGTAATCGGGATTGAGGAGGGGGCGGTGCAGTAATCGGGATTGAGGATGGGGAGATGCAGTAATCGGGATTGAGGAGGAGGAGATGCAGTAATCGGGAGTGAGGAGGGGGAGGTGCAGTAATCGGGATTGAGGAGGGGAGGTGCAGTAATCGGGATTGAGGAGGGGGAGGCGCAGTAATCGGGATTGAGGAGGGGGAGGTGCAGTAATCGGGATTGAGGAGGGGGAGATGCAGTAATCGGGAGTGAGGAGGGGGAGGTGCAGTAATCGGGATTGAGGAGGGGGAGATGCAGTAATCGGGAGTGAGGAGGGGGAGGTGCAGTAATCGGGATTGAGGAGGGGGCGATGCAGTAATCGGGATTGAGGAGGGGGGGTGCAGTAATCGGGATTGAGGAGGGGGTGGTGCAGTAATCGGGATTGAGGAGGGGGAGATGCAGTAATCGGGAGTGAGGAGGGGGAGGTGCAGTAATCGGGATTGAGGAGGGGGAGGTGCAGTAATCGGGATTGAGGAGGGGGAGGTGCAGTAATCGGGATTGAGGAGGGGGAGATGCAGTAATCGGGATTGAGGAGGGGGTGGTGAAGTAATCGGGAGTGAGGAGGGGGAGGTGCAGTAATCGGGATTGAGGAGGGGGAGGTGCAGTAATCGGGATTGAGGAGGGGGAGGTGCAGTAATCGGGAGTGAGGAGGGGGGTGCAGTAATCGGGATTGAGGAGGGGGAGGTGAGGTAATCGGGATTGAGGAGGGGGAGGCGCAGTAATCGGGAGTGAGGAGGGGGCGGTGCAGTAATAGGTCGTGAGGATGGGGAGGTGCAGTAATCGGGATTGAGGAGGGGGAGGTGCAGTAATCGGGATTGAGGAGGGGGAGGTGCAGTAATCGGGCGTGAGGAGGGGGAGGTGCAGTAATCGGGAGACAGGAGGGGGAGGTGCAGTAATCGGGATTGAGGAGGGGGAGGTGCAGTAATCGGGCGTGAGGAGGGGGAGGTGCAGTAATCGGGCGTGAGGAGGGGGAGGTGCAGTAATCGGGATTGAGGAGGGGGAGGTGCAGTAATCGGGAGTCAGGAGGGGGAGGTGCAGTAATCGGGAGTCAGGAGGGGGAGGTGCAGTAATCAGGATTGAGGAGGGGGAGGTGCAGTAATCGGGCGTCAGGAGGGGGAGTTGCAGTAATCGGGATTGAGGAGGGGGGGTGCCGTAATCGGGCGTGAGGAGGGGGAGGTGCAGTAATCGGGATTGAGGAGGGGGAGGTGCAGTAATCGGGATTGAGGAGGGGGAGGTGCAGTAATCGGGATTGAGGATGGGGAGATGCAGTAATCGGGATGAGGAGGGGGAGGTGCAGTAATCGGGATTGAGGAGGGGGTGGTGAAGTAATCGGGATTGAGGAGGGGGAGGTGCAGTAATCGGGATTGAGGAGGGGGGGTGCAGTAATCGGGATTGAGGAGAGGGAGGTGCAGTAATCGGGATTGAGGAGGGGGAGGTGCGGTAATCGGGAGTGAGGAGAGGGCGGTGCAGTAATCGGGATTGAGGAGGGGGAGGTGCAGTAATCGGGATTGAGGAGGGGGAGGTGCAGTAATCGGGATTGAGGAGGGGGAGGTGCAGTAATCGGGAGTCAGGAGGGGGAGGTGCAGTAATCGGGATAGAGGAGGGGGTTGTGCAGTAATCGGGATTGAGGAGGGGGAGGTGCAGTAATCGGGATTGAGGAGGGGGTGGTGCAGTAATCGGGATTGAGGAGGGGAGGTGCAGTAATCGGGATTGAGGAGGGGGAGGTGCGGTAATCGGGAGTGAGCAGGGGGAGGTGGAGTAATCCTGATTGAGGAGGGGGATGTGCAGTAATCGGGAGTGAGGAGGGGGCGATGCAGTAATCGAGATTGAGGAGGGGGAGGTGCAGTAATCGGGATTGAGGAGGGGGAGGTGCAGTAATCGGGAGTGAGGAGGGGGAGATGCAGTAATCGGGAGTGAGGAGGGGGAGGTGCAGTAATCGGGATTGAGGAGGGGGAGGTGCAGTAATCGGGATTGAGGAGGAGGAGGTGCAGTAATCGGGATTGAGGCGGGGGAGATGCAGTAATCGGGATTAAGGAGGGGGAGGTGCAGTAATCGGGAGTGAGGAGGGGGCGATGCAGTAATCGAGATTGAGGAGGGGGAGGTGCAGTAATCGGGATTGAGGAGGGGGAGGTGCAGTAATCGGGAGTGAGGAGGGGGAGATGCAGTAATCGGGAGTGAGGAGGGGGAGGTGCAGTAATCGGGATTGAGGAGGGGGAGGTGCAGTAATCGGGATTGAGGAGGGGGAGGTGCAGTAATCGGGATTGAGGCGGGGGAGATGCAGTAATCGGGAGTGAGGAGGGGGCGATGCAGTAATCGGGATTGAGGAGGGGGAGGTGAAGTAATCGGGAGTGAGGACGGGGCGATGCAGTAATCGGGATTGAGGAGGGGGCGATGCAGTAATCGGGAGTGAGGAGGGGGAGGTGAAGTAATCGGGATTGAGGAGGGGGCGATGCAGTAATCGGGAGTGAGGAGGGGGAGGTGAAGTAATCGGGATTGAGGAGGGGGCCATGCAGTAATCGGGAGTGAGGAGGGGGAGGTGAAGTAATCGGGATTGAGGAGGGGGCGATGCAGTAATCGGGATTGAGGAGGGGGAGGTGCAGTAATCGGGAGTGAGGAGGGGAAGGTGCAGTAATCGGGATTGAGGAGGGGGAGGCGCAGTAATCGGGAGTGAGGAGGGGGAGGTGCAGTAATCGGGATTGAGGACGGGGAGGTGCAGTAATCGGGAGTGAGGAGGGGGAGGTGAGGTAATCGGGATTGAGGCGGGGGAGGTGCAGTAATCGGGAGTGAGGAGGGGGAGGTGAGGTAATCGGGATTGAGGAGGGGGAGGCGCAGTAATCGGGAGTGAGGAGGGGGCGGTGCAGTAATCGGTCGTGAGGAGGGGGAGGTGCAGTAATCGGGATTGAGGAGGGGGAGGTGCAGTAATCGGGATTGAGGAGGGGGAGGTGCAGTAATCGGGCGTGAGGAGGGGGAGGTGCAGTAATCGGGAGTCAGGAGGGGGAGGTGCAGTAATCGGGATTGAGGAGGGGGAGGTGCAGTAATCGGGCGTGAGGAGGGGGAGGTGCAGTAATCGGGCGTGAGGAGGTGGAGGTGCAGTAATCGGGATTGAGGAGGGGGAGGTGCAGTAATCGGGAGTCAGGAGGGGGAGGTGCAGTAATCGGGATTGAGGAGGGGGAGGTGCAGTAATCGGGCGTGAGGAGGGGGAGATGCAGTAATCGGGATTGAGGAGGGGGGGTGCCGTAATCGGGAGTGAGGAGGGGGAGGTGCAGTAATCGGGATTGAGGAGGGGGAGGTGCAGTAATCGGGATTGAGGAGGGGGAGATGCAGTAATCCGGATTGAGGAGGGGGTGGTGAAGTAATCGGGAGTGAGGAGGGGGGGTGCAGTAATCGGGATTGAGGAGGGGGAGGTGCAGTAATCGGGATTGAGGAGGGGGTGGTGAAGTAATCGGGAGTGAGGAGGGGGGGTGCAGTAATCGGGATTGAGGAGGGGAGATGCAGTAATCGGGAGTGAGGAGGGGGAGGTGCAGTAATCGGGATTGAGGAGGGGGCGATGCAGTAATCGGGATTGAGGAGGGGGCGCTGCAGTAATCGGGATTGAGGAGGGGGGGTGCAGTAATCGGGATTGAGGAGGGAGTGGTGCAGTAATCGGGATTGAGGAGGGGGAGATGCAGTAATCGGGAGTGAGGAGGGGGAGGTGCAGTAATCGGGATTGAGGAGGGGGCGATGCAGTAATCGGGATTGAGGAGGGGGCGCTGCAGTAATCGGGATTGAGGAGGGGGGGGTGCAGTAATCGGGATTGAGGAGGGAGTGGTGCAGTAATCGGGATTGAGGAGGGGGAGATGCAGTAATCGGGAGTGAGGAGGGGGAGGTGCAGTAATCCGGATTGAGGAGGGGGTGGTGAAGTAATCGGGATTGAGGAGGGGGGGTGCAGTAATCGGGATTGAGGAGGGGGAGGTGCAGTAATCGGGATTGAGGAGGGGGTGGTGAAGTAATCGGGAGTGAGGAGGGGGGGTGCAGTAATCGGGATTGAGGAGGGGGAGGTGCAGTAATCGGGAGTGAGGAGGGGGAGGTGCAGTAATCGGGAGTGAGGAGGGGGAGGTGCAGTAATCGGGAGTGAGGAGGGGGGGTGCAGTAATCGGGATTGAGGAGGGGGAGGTGCAGTAATCGGGATTGAGGAGGGGGAGGTGCGGTAATCGGGAGTGAGGAGGGGGAGGTGGAGTAATCCTGATTGAGGAGGGGGATGTGCAGTAATCGGGAGTGAGGAGGGGGCGATGCAGTAATCGAGATTGAGGAGGGGGAGGTGCAGTAATCGGGAGTGAGGAGGGGGCGATGCAGTAATCGGGATTGAGGAGGGGAGGTGCAGTAATCGGGAGTGAGGAGGGGGAGATGCAGTAATCGGGAGTGAGGACGGGGAGGTGCAGTAATCGGGATTGAGGAGGGGGAGGTGCAGTAATCGGGATTGAGGAGGGGGAGGTGCAGTAATCGGGATTGAGGCGTGGGAGATGCAGTAATCGGGATTGAGGAGGGGGAGGTGCAGTAATCGGGAGTGAGGAGGGGGAGATGCAGTAATCGGGATTGAGGAGGGGGCGATGCAGTAATCGGGAGTGAGGAGGGGGAGGTAAAGTAATCGGGATTGAGGAGGGGGAGGTGCAGTAATCGGGAGTGAGGAGGGGGAGGTGCAGTAATCGGGATTGAGGAGGGGGAGGCGCAGTAATCGGGAGTGAGGAGGGGGAGGTGCAGTAATCGGGATTGAGGAGGGGGAGGTGCAGTAATCGGGAGTGAGGAGGGGGAGGTGGGGTAATCGGGATTGAGGCGGGGGAGGTGCAGTAATCGGGAGTGAGCAGGGGGAGGTGAGGTAATCGGGATTGAGGAGGGGGAGGCGCAGTAATCGGGAGTGAGGAGGGGGCGGTGCAGTAATCGGTCGTGAGGAGGGGGAGGTGCAGTAATCGGGATTGAGGAGTGGGAGGTGCAGTAATCGGGATTGAGGAGGGGGAGGTGCAGTAATCGGGTGTGAGGAGGGGGAGGTGCAGTAATCGGGAGTCAGGAGGGGGAGGTGCAGTAATCGGGATTGAGGAGGGGGAGGCGCAGTAATCGGGCGTGAGGAGGGGGAGGTGCAGTAATCGGGCGTGAGGAGGGGGAGGTGCAGTAATCGGGATTGAGGAGGGGGTGGTGCAGTAATCGGGATTGAGGAGTGGGAGGTGCAGTAATCGGGATTGAGGATGGGGAGATGCAGTAATCGGGATTGAGGAGGGGGGGTGCAGTAATCGGGATTGAGGAGGGGGAGGTGCAGTAATCGGGATTGAGGAGGGGGTGGTGCAGTAATCGGGATTGAGGAGGGGGAGGTGCAGTAATCGGGATTGAGGAGGGGGGGTGCAGTAATCGGGATTGAGGAGAGGGAGGTGCAGTAATCGGGATTGAGGAGGGGGAGGTGCGGTAATCGGGAGTGAGGAGAGGGCGGTGCAGTAATCGGGATTGAGGAGGGGGCGGTGCAGTAATCGGGATTGAGGAGGGGGAGGTGCAGTAATCGGGATTGAGGAGGGGGAGGTCCAGTAATCGGGATTGAGGAGGGGGCGGTGCATTAATCGGGATTGAGGATGGGGAGATGCAGTAATCGGGATTGAGGAGGAGGAGATGCAGTAATCGGGAGTGAGGAGGGGGAGGTGCAGTAATCGGGATTGAGGAGGGGGAGGTGCAGTAATCGGGATTGAGGAGGGGGAGGCGCAGTAATCGGGATTGAGGAGGGGGAGGTGCAGTAATCGGGATTGAGGAGGGGGAGAGGCAGTAATCGGGAGTGAGGAGGGGGAGGTGCAGTAATCGGGATTGAGGAGGGGGAGATGCAGTAATCGGGAGTGAGGAGGGGGAGGTGCAGTAATCGGGATTGAGGAGGAGGAGGTGCAGTAATCGGGATTGAGGAGGGGGAGGTGCAGTAATCGGGATTGAGGAGGGGGAGGTGCAGTAATCGGGATTGAGGAGGGGAGGTGCAGTAATCGGGATTGAGGAGGGGAGGTGCAGTAATCGGGAGTGAGGAGGGGGAGATGCATTAATCGGGAGTGAGGAGGGGGAGGTGCAGTAATCGGGATTGAGGAGGGGGAGATGCAGTAATCGGGAGTGAGGAGGGGGAGGTGCAGTAATCGGGATTGAGGAGGGGGAGGTGCAGTAATCGGGATTGAGGAGGGGAGGTGCAGTAATCGGGATTGAGGAGGGGGAGGTGCAGTAATCGGGATTGAGGAGGGGGAGAGGCAGTAATCGGGAGTGAGGAGGGGGAGGTGCAGTAATCGGGATTGAGGAGGGGGAGATGCAGTAATCGGGATTGAGGAGGGGGGGTTGCAGTAATCGGGATTGAGGAGGGGGAGGTGCAGTAATCGGGATTGAGGAGGGGGAGGTGCAGTAATCGGGATTGAGGAGGGGAGGTGCAGTAATCGGGATTGAGGAGGGGAGGTGCAGTAATCGGGAGTGAGGAGGGGGAGATGCATTAATCGGGAGTGAGGAGGGGGAGGTGCAGTAATCGGGATTGAGGAGGGGGAGATGCAGTAATCGGGAGTGAGGAGGGGGAGGTGCAGTAATCGGGATTGAGGAGGGGGAGGTGCAGTAATCGGGATTGAGGAGGGGAGGTGCAGTAATCGGGATTGAGGAGGGGGAGGTGCAGTAATCGGGATTGAGGAGGGGGAGGCGCAGTAATCGGGATTGAGGAGGGGCAGGTGCAGTAATCGGGATTGAGGAGGGGGAGAGGCAGTAATCGGGAGTGAGGAGGGGGAGGTGCAGTAATCGGGATTGAGGAGGGGGAAATGCAGTAATCGGGATTGAGGAGGGGGCGATGCAGTAATCGGGATTGAGGAGGGGGGGTGCAGTAATCGGGATTGAGGAGGGGGTGGTGCAGTAATCGGGATTGAGGAGGGGGAGATGCAGTAATCGGGAGTGAGGAGGGGGAGGTGCAGTAATCGGGATTGAGGAGGGGGAGGTGCAGTAATCGGGATTGAGGAGGGGGAGGTGCAGTAATCGGGATTGAGGAGGGGGTGGTGAAGTAATCGGGAGTGAGGAGGGGAGGTGCAGTAATCGGGATTGAGGAGGGGGAGGTGCAGTAATCGGGATTGAGGAGGGGGAGGTGCAGTAATCGGGAGTGAGGAGGGGGAGGTGCAGTAATCGGGAGTGAGGAGGGGGAGGTGAAGTAATCGGGAGTGAGGAGGGGGGTGCAGTAATCGGGATTGAGGAGGGGGAGGTCCAGTAATCGGGATTGAGGAGGGGGAGGTGCAGTAATCGGGAGTGAGGAGGGGGAGATGCAGTAATCGGGACTGAGGAGGGGGAGGTGCAGTAATCGGGATTGAGGAGGGGGAGGTGCAGTAATCGGGAGTGAGGAGGGGGAGATGCAGTAATCGGGAGTGAGGAGGGGGAGGTGCAGTAATCGGGATTGAGGAGGGGGAGGTGCAGTAATCGGGAGTGAGGAGGGGGAGGTGAAGTAATCGGGATTGAGGAGGGGGCGATGCAGTAATCGGGAGTGAGGAGGGGGTGGTGCAGTAATCGGGATTGAGGAGGGGGAGGCGCAGTAATCGGGAGTGAGGAGGGGGATGTCCAGTAATCGGGATTGAGGCGGGGGAGGTGCAGTAATCGGGAGTGAGGAGGGGGAGGTGAGGTAATCGGGATTGAGGAGTGGGAGGCGCAGTAATCGGGATTGAGGAGTGGGAGGCGCAGTAATCGGGAGTGAGGAGGGGGAGGTGCAGTAATCGGGATTGAGGAGGGGGAGGTGCAGTAATCGGGATTGAGGAGGGGGAGGTGCAGTAATCGGGATTGAGGCGGGGGAGATGCGGTAATCGGGATTGAGGAGGGGGAGGTGCAGTAATCGGGAGTGAGGAGGGGGAGGTGCAGTAATCGGGATTGAGGAGGGGGAGGTGCAGTAATCGGGAGTGAGGAGGGGGAGGTGCAGTAATCGGGATTGAGGCGGGGGAGATGCAGTAATCGGGATTGAGGAGGGGAGGTGCAGTAATCGGGATTGAGGAGGGGGAGGTGCAGTAATCGGGATTGAGGCGGGGGAGATGAAGTAATCGGGATTGATGAGGGGGAGGTGCAGTAATCGGGCGTGAGGAGGGGGAGGTGCAGTAATCGGGATTGAGGAGGGGGAGATGCAGTAATCGTGATTGAGGAGGGGGAGGTGCAGTAATCGGGATTGAGGAGGGGGAGGTGCAGTAATCGGGAGTGAGGAGGGGGAGGTGCAGTAATCGGGAGTGAGGAGGGCGAGATGCAGTAATCGGGAGTGAGGAGGGGGAGGTGCAGTAATCGGGATTGAGGAGGGGGAGGTGCAGTAATCGGGATTGAGGAGGGGGAGGTGCAGTAATCGGGAGTGAGGAGGGGGAGGTGCAGTAATCGGGAGTGAGAAGGGGGCGGTGCAGTAATCGGTCGTGAGGAGGGGGAGGTGCAGTAATCGGGATTGAGGAGGGGGAGGTGCAGTAATCGGGAGTCAGGCGGGGGAGGTGCAGTAATCGGGATAGAGGAGGGGGTGGTGCAGTAATCGGGATTGAGGAGGGGGAGGTGCAGTAATCGGGATTGAGGAGGGGGTGGTGCAGTAATCGGGATTGAGGAGGGGGATGTGCAATAATCGGGATTGAGGAGGGGGAGGTGGAGTAATCCTGATTGAGGAGGGGGATGTGCAGTAATCGGGAGTGACGAGGGGGCGGTGCAGTAATCGGAATTGAGGAGGGGGAGGTGCAGTAATCGGGATTGAGGAGGGGGAGGTGCAGTAATCGGGAGTGAGGAAGGGGAGGTGCGGTAATCGGGATTGAGGAGAGGGAGGTGCAGTAATCAGGATTGAGGAGGGGGGCTGCAGTAATCGGGATTGAGGAGGGGGAGGTGCAGTAATCGGGAGTGAGGAGGGGGAGGTGCAGTAATCGGGATTGAGGAGGGGGAGGTGCAGTAATCGGGATTGAGGAGGGGGAGGTGCAGTAATCGGGAGTGAGGAGGGGAGATACAGTAATCGTGAGTGAGGAGGGGGAGGTGCAGTAATCGGGATTGAGGAGGGGGAGGTGCAGTAATCGCGATTGAGGAGGGGGAGGTGCAGTAATCGGGTTTGAGGAGGGGGAGGTGCAGTAATCGGGAGTGAGGAGGGGAGATACAGTAATCGTGAGTGAGGAGGGGGAGGTGCAGTAATCGGGATTGAGGAGGGGGAGGTGCAGTAATCGCGATTGAGGAGGGGGAGGTGCAGTAATCGGGATTGAGGAGGGGGAGGTGCAGTAATCGGGATTGAGGAGGGGGAGGTGCAGTAATCGGGATTGAGGAGGGGGAGGTGCAGTAATCGGGATTGAGGAGGGGGATGGGCAGTAATCGGGATTGAGGAGGGGAGGTGCAGTAATCGGGATTGAGGATGGGGATGGGCAGTAATCGGGATTGAGGAGGGGGAGGTGCAGTAATCGGGATTGAGGAGGGGGTGGTGCAGTAATCGGGATTGAGGAGGGGGAGGTGCAGTAATCGGGATTGAGGAGGGGGAGGTGCAGTAATCGGGAGTGAGGAGGGGGAGATGCAGTAATCGGGATTGAGGAGGGGGGTGCAGTAATCGGGATTGAGGAGGGGGGTGCAGTAATCGGGATTGAGGAGGGGGAGGTGCAGTAATCGGGATTGAGGAGGGTGAGGTGCGGTAATCGGGAGTGAGGAGGGGGAGGTGCAGTAATCGGGATTGAGGAGGGGGAGGTGCAGTAATCGGGAGTGAGGAGGGGGAGGTGAAGTAATCGGGATTGAGGAGGGGGCGATGCAGTAATCGGGAGTGAGGAGGGGGTGGTGCAGTAATCGGGATTGAGGAGGGGGAGGCGCAGTAATCGGGAGTGAGGAGGGGGATGTCCAGTAATCGGGATTGAGGCGGGGGAGGTGCAGTAATCGGGAGTGAGGAGGGGGAGGTGAGGTAATCGGGATTGAGGAGTGGGAGGCGCAGTAATCGGGATTGAGGAGTGGGAGGCGCAGTAATCGGGAGTGAGGAGGGGGAGGTGCAGTAATCGGGATTGAGGAGGGGGAGGTGCAGTAATCGGGATTGAGGAGGGGGAGGTGCAGTAATCGGGATTGAGGCGGGGGAGATGCGGTAATCGGGATTGAGGAGGGGGAGGTGCAGTAATCGGGAGTGAGGAGGGGGAGGTGCAGTAATCGGGATTGAGGAGGGGGAGGTGCAGTAATCGGGAGTGAGGAGGGGAGGTGCAGTAATCGGGATTGAGGCGGGGGAGATGCAGTAATCGGGATTGAGGAGGGGAGGTGCAGTAATCGGGATTGAGGAGGGGGAGGTGCAGTAATCGGGATTGAGGCGGGGGAGATGAAGTAATCGGGATTGATGAGGGGGAGGTGCAGTAATCGGGCGTGAGGAGGGGGAGGTGCAGTAATCGGGATTGAGGAGGGGGAGATGCAGTAATCGTGATTGAGGAGGGGGAGGTGCAGTAATCGGGATTGAGGAGGGGGAGGTGCAGTAATCGGGAGTGAGGAGGGGGAGGTGCAGTAATCGGGAGTGAGGAGGGCGAGATGCAGTAATCGGGAGTGAGGAGGGGGAGGTGCAGTAATCGGGATTGAGGAGGGGGAGGTGCAGTAATCGGGATTGAGGAGGGGGAGGTGCAGTAATCGGGAGTGAGGAGGGGGAGGTGCAGTAATCGGGAGTGAGAAGGGGGCGGTGCAGTAATCGGTCGTGAGGAGGGGGAGGTGCAGTAATCGGGATTGAGGAGGGGGAGGTGCAGTAATCGGGATTGAGGAGGGGGAGGTGCAGTAATCGGGAGTCAGGCGGGGGAGGTGCAGTAATCGGGATAGAGGAGGGGGTGGTGCAGTAATCGGGATTGAGGAGGGGGAGGTGCAGTAATCGGGATTGAGGAGGGGGTGGTGCAGTAATCGGGATTGAGGAGGGGGATGTGCAATAATCGGGATTGAGGAGGGGGAGGTGGAGTAATCCTGATTGAGGAGGGGGTGGTGCAGTAATCGGGATTGAGGAGGGGGAGGTGCAGTAATCGGAATTGAGGAGGGGGAGGTGCAGTAATCGGGATTGAGGAGGGGGAGGTGCAGTAATCGGGAGTGAGGAAGGGGAGGTGCGGTAATCGGGATTGAGGAGAGGGAGGTGCAGTAATCAGGATTGAGGAGGGGGGCTGCAGTAATCGGGATTGAGGAGGGGGAGGTGCAGTAATCGGGAGTGAGGAGGGGGAGGTGCAGTAATCGGGATTGAGGAGGGGGAGGTGCAGTAATCGGGATTGAGGAGGGGGAGGTGCAGTAATCGGGAGTGAGGAGGGGAGATACAGTAATCGTGAGTGAGGAGGGGGAGGTGCAGTAATCGGGATTGAGGAGGGGGAGGTGCAGTAATCGCGATTGAGGAGGGGGAGGTGCAGTAATCGGGTTTGAGGAGGGGGAGGTGCAGTAATCGGGAGTGAGGAGGGGAGATACAGTAATCGTGAGTGAGGAGGGGGAGGTGCAGTAATCGGGATTGAGGAGGGGGAGGTGCAGTAATCGCGATTGAGGAGGGGGAGGTGCAGTAATCGGGATTGAGGAGGGGGAGGTGCAGTAATCGGGATTGAGGAGGGGGAGGTGCAGTAATCGGGATTGAGGAGGGGGAGGTGCAGTAATCGGGATTGAGGAGGGGGATGGGCAGTAATCGGGATTGAGGAGGGGAGGTGCAGTAATCGGGATTGAGGATGGGGATGGGCAGTAATCGGGATTGAGGAGGGGGAGGTGCAGTAATCGGGATTGAGGAGGGGGAGGTGCAGTAATCGGGATTGAGGAGGGGGAGGTGCAGTAATCGGGAGTGAGGAGGGGGAGATGCAGTAATCGGGATTGAGGAGGGGGGTGCAGTAATCGGGATTGAGGAGGGGGGTGCAGTAATCGGGATTGAGGAGGGGGAGGTGCAGTAATCGGGATTGAGGAGGGTGAGGTGCGGTAATCGGGAGTGAGGAGAGGGTGGTGCAGTAATCGGGATTGAGGAGGGGGAGGTGCAGTAATCGGGATTGAGGAGGGGGCGGTGCAGTAATCGGGATTGAGGAGGGGGAGGTGCAGTAATCGGGATTGAGGAGGGGGAGGTGCAGTAATCGGGATTGAGGAGGGGGCGGTGCAGTAATCGGGATTGAGGAGGGGGCGGTGCAGTAATCGGGATTGAGGAGGGGGAGGTGCAGTAATCGGGATTGAGGAGGGGGAGGTGCAGTAATCGGGTTTGAGGAGGGGGCGGTGCATTAATCGGGATTGAGGAGGGGGCGGTGCAGTAATCGGGATTGAGGAGGGGGAGGTGCAGTAATCGGGATTGAGGATGGGGAGATGCAGTAATCGGGATTGAGGAGGAGGAGATGCAGTAATCGGGAGTGAGGAGGGGGAGGTGCAGTAATCGGGATTGAGGAGGGGGAGGTGCAGTAATCGGGATTGAGGAGGGGGCAGTGCAGTAATCGGGATTGAGGAGGGGGAGGTGCAGTAATCGGGATTGAGGATGGGGAGATGCAGTAATCGGGATTCAGGAGGAGGAGATGCAGTAATCGGGAGTGAGGAGGGGGAGGTGCAGTAATCGGGAGTGGGGAGGGGGAGGTGCAGTAATCGGGATTGAGGAGGGGGAGATGCAGTAATCGGGAGGGAGGAGCGGGAGGTGCAGTAATCGGGAGTGAGGAGGGGGAGGTGCAGTAATCGGGAGTGAGGAGGGGGCGGTGCAGTAATCGGGAGTGAGGAGGGGGAGGTGCAGTAATCGGGAGTGAGGAGGGGGCGGTGCAGTAATCGGGAGTGAGGAGGGGGAGGTGCAGTAATCGGGATTGAGGAGGGGGCGATGCAGTAATCGGGATTGAGGAGGGGGCGATGCAGTAATCGGGAGTGAGGAGGGGGAGATGCAGTAATCGGGATTGAGGAGGGGGAGGTGCGGTAATCGGGAGTGAGGAGGGGGGGTGCAGTAATCGGGATTGAGGAGGGGGGGTGCAGTAATCGGGATTGAGGAGGGGGTGGTGAAGTAATCGGGAGTGAGGAGGGGGGGTGCAGTAATCGGGATTGAGGAGGGGAGGTGCAGTAATCGGGATTGAGGAGGGGGAGGTGCGGTAATCGGGAGTGAGGAGAGGGTGGTGAAGTAATCGGGAGTGAGGAGGGGGGGTGCAGTAATCGGGATTGAGGAGGGGGAGGTGCAGTAATCGGGATTGAGGAGGGGGGGTGCAGTAATCGGGAGTGAGGAGGGGGAGGTGCAGTAATCGGGATTGAGGAGGGGGAGATGCAGTAATCGGGATTGAGGAGGGGGAGGTGCAGTAATCGGGATTGAGGAGGGGGTGGTGAAGTAATCGGGATTGAGGAGGGGGAGGTGCAGTAATCGGGATTGAGGAGGGGGAGATGCAGTAATCGGGATTGAGGAGGGGGAGATGCAGTAATCGGGAGTGAGGAGGGGGCGATGCAGTAATCGGGATTGAGGAGGGGGTGGTGAAGTAATCGGGAGTGAGGAGGGGGGGTGCAGTAATCGGGATTGAGGAGGGGGAGGTGCAGTAATCGGGATTGAGGAGGGGGAGGTGCAGTAATCGGGATTGAGGAGGGGGAGGTGCAGTAATCGGGATTGAGGAGGGGGAGGTGCGGTAATCGGGATTGAGGAGGAGGAGATGCAGTAATCGGGAGTGAGGAGGGGGAGGTGCAGTAATCGGGATTGAGGAGGGGGAGGTGCAGTAATCGTGATTGAGGAGGGGGAGATGCAGTAATCGGGATTGAGGAGGGGGAGGTGCAGTAATCGGGAGTGAGGAGGGGGAGATGCAGTAATCGGGATTGAGGAGGGGGAGATGCAGTAATCGGGATTGAGGAGGGGGAGGTGCAGTAATCGGGAGTGAGGAGGGGGTGGTGCGGTAATCGGGAGTGAGGAGAGGGCGGTGCAGTAATCGGGATTGAGGAGGGGGAGGTGCAGTAATCGGGAGTGAGGAGGGGGAGGTGCAGTAATCGGGATTGAGGAGGGGGAGATGCAGTAATCGGGATTGAGGAGGGGGCGATGCAGTAATCGGGAGTGAGGAGGGGGAGGTGAAGTAATCGGGATTGAGGAGGGGGCGATGCAGTAATCGGGAGTGAGGAGGGGGAGGTGAAGTAATCGGGATTGAGGAGGGGGAGGTGCAGTAATCGGGAGTGAGGAGGGGGGGTGCAGTAATCGGGATTGAGGAGGGGAAGGTGCAGTAATCGGGATTGAGGAGGGGGAGGCGCAGTAATCGGGAGTGAGGAGGGGGAGCTGCAGTAATCGGGATTGAGGCGGGGGAGGTGCAGTAATTGGGAGTGAGGAGGGGGAGGTGCAGTAATCGGGATTGAGGAGGGGGAGATGCAGTAATCCGGATTGAGGAGGGGGCGGTGCAGTAATCGGGATTGAGGAGGGGGAGGTGCAGTAATCGGGATTGAGGAGGGGGAGGTGCAGTAATCGGGAGTGAGGAGCGGGAAGTGCAGTAATCGGCATTGCGATGGGAGATGGATGAGCAGTAAACCTTAACTTTAAAAATTCAATGGACAGAGTTGAAGAGTTGACATGGTTTTGCCAAGCGAATCAGGTATTGTGATGTCCATGTTGTGCATCCCACAGACAGAACAGCAAGTGCCTGATCTTTCAGTCCAGTCTCGTTGGGGCTGGTTAAAGGACAAAACACCCGTCAAACAAAATACCCGCCTAACAAAATGGGAGTCTTACATGTCCACCTGAATGTGTCGCTGGTGACTCAGGTGAATGACCCCTCCGAAAGGCAGCACCTTTGCGCAATGTGACCTCCCTCGGCAGTGCTGCACCAACCTCTAGTGCTGGTTCGGGACAGCTTTGGGGCAAATTGACCGGGGAAGGGTATCGCTGAGGCGCCCAACTTTTCTCCTATCCGATCACCACCTCAGTTCACCGTCCTTCCTGGTGCCCCCAAGCTGGTGGGAATACTATCCCTCTCTTCACTTCCCCCTATCTGCCCACCCCAGGACGCTGGGTCCTAAGGGCAGTGTCGCTAGAAAGCCAAACCGTGGTTAGTCTCACCTGTATCTAAATGTTTTAACATTCGCTTCCACACCGCGTACTGCAGAGGGACATTGAATCCACCCTGGCTCAGATCCATAGGCGATTCTTTTGGTTTCCTCAATAGGGCTCCATTCCTGTGGGGAGGGGGGAGCAGTGAGATTAGGGTCAAACAAATTGTTGCGTCAAAAGACATCAATAGGTGCAGCCAGCATTCCCAAGCTCAAATCCACAACATCAGATACTAAGGCACCTTCGTGAAAAGATTGGACATTGGTTGTGGACTGGTTCGGGAGTCAGTGCGGACTTTCTGTTGATAGTGTGAACCATTCCCTTACAATAAGATTGGTAAGAAGACTTACAAGACCAGGTTAAAGTCCAACAGGTTTGTTTCAAATCATTAGCTTTCGGAGCACTGCCCCTTCCTCTGGTGAATGTGGCGCTGTGCTCCGAAAGCTACTGATTTGAAACAAACCTGTCGGACTTTAACCTGGTCTTGTAAGACTTCGTACTGTGCTCACCGCAGTCCAACCCACATCACTAAGATTTGTAGCAAAGAAAGTGAGGAAGGCTGGATAACTGGTCTTTGACCAAGGCAGGGCGGTGAGGAGAACCCACAGCGGTGGTGGTCTTCCCATCCATCTGCTGCCCGTGACCCCTCTCGGTGGTAGAGGTGGTGGGTCTAGAAGGTGCTGTCGAACGAGAAGGTTGCTGTTCATTTGACACCTGCTCCAAAAAGTAGGTAGAGAGGGAACAGCTGGGACACTGGGGTGGTGTGTCGGAAACAGACATGGTTGATGAAAAAGAAATGTGAGAATCGGGTTGGATTTTGAAAGGTCAGATGGGTTGTGGAAATGGGAATTAAGATACGACCATAAGAAATAGAAACAGGAGTCATGGTATTCAGCCCTTCGAGCCTTCTGCGTCATTTTGTAAGATCATGGCTGATCTCCTTCCAGGAAGTCCACTTTCCCAGCTGCCTTATCTCCCTAACCATTAATTCCCCAATTGATTAGATCCTATTCATCTTAGCCCTGAAAATGTTCAAAGATGGCCTCCCCAGCTTCCTGGGGCAAAGAATTCCAAAGATTCACCACTGTTTGAGAGAGGAAATTCTTAATCAAACCCATCTTAAATCCATCCCCCTTATTCTGCGACTATGTCCTCTGGTCCTGCACTCTCCCTGTCTAACTCTCTAAGAATCTTATATATGCCAATCACATCACCTCTCATTCTTCTGAACAGGGAGTACAGATCCAACCTATTTAATCTTTCCTCATAGGTCAGTCTCTCCATACCTGTGATCATCCGAGTAAACCTCCTTTGTGCTGCCTCCAATGATAAGAGCAAAGAGAGAGCATAAGAAGACTGTGGCAGCTCGCAGAAAAGGGAAGCCAAACATCTTCCACAGGCTAATTAAATGGTAAAAGGGTGCTAAAAGGAGCGGGTAGGGACAACTCGGAGTGGTGTGTGCGGAGGCCATGACTGAGGTAATAAATGAATACTTTGCATCTGTCTTATCAAGTATTTATCACCAATCCCTAATTGCCCTCGAGAAGGTGATGGTAGGCCACCTCCTTGAGCCGCTGTTGATTAGATGATAATTATATTGCATGTGAAGGGCATTTAGTTAAGCACTATGAGCATTTGCTAAGAGAGACCGCTGGACCACTGGGGGTGTAGTAAGTAGAAGACAGACATGCGTGATGCTGCATCCTGTGAATAAACATGTTATGAAGAAAAGTATCAGTGTCTACTTTTATCGACTCTCTGAAGTTTCTTGCGATCTTGGGTGGAGCAGGTGCCATACCAGGCACAGAAAGCATCCTATCGGGCTGCATCACAGCCTGGTATGGCAATTGCTCCGCCACAAGAAACTTCAGACAGTCGTGAGTGTCGCCAGTCCATCACACGAATCTGCCTCCCAAAATTAACAAATCCAAATCCAAATCGTTCACTATCTGGTTTGGGATTGATATCACACCCTACAGCCAATCTCTGATCCTGCCCCACGGTGAAGTGCCACATGCACTCGATCACTAAATCATGGAACTTGGAGTGGCACAGTGGTTAGCACTGCTGCCTTACAGAACAGTGACTACGGTTCAATTTCGGCCTTGGGTGACTGTCTGTGTGGGTTTTTTCTGGGTGCTCTGGTTTCCTCCCACAGGCCAAAGGTGTGTACGTTAGGTGGATTGGCCATGCAATATTGCCCTTAGTGCCCAAAGCTGTGTGGGTTAGGTAGGGTTACGGGGTTAGGGCAGAGGCGCGGGCCTGCTTAGGGTGTTCTTTAAGATGCAGGTTTGATGGGCCAATGGCCTCCTTCTGCACTGTAGACATTCTATGATTCTATAACTTCTCAATATCTGATGGGGGGGGGGGGTGGGTGGCAGATGGGACGGTGGGTAGCCGACTTGGGGGTGGGTGCCGGATGTGGGTGGGGGGGTTGGGCAAGCGTGTGGCGGATGGGGAGGCGGGTCGCAAATGTGGGGGGGGGGGGTGGACAGCGGATGGGGAGGTGGACGGTGGATGCAGGTGGGGGAGGTAGGTGGGCAGGTGTGTGGCGAATGGGGTGGAGGGTGGCAGATGTGGGCGGAGGGCTGTGTGGGCAGGGGTGTGGCGGATGGGAGGAGGGTGGTCGATGTGGGTGGGGGATAGGTGGGCAGGAGTGTGGCGGATGGGGAGGACGGTGGCGGATGTGGGCGGAGGGCTGGGTGGGCAGGAGTGTGGCGGATGGGGAGGACGGTGGCGGATGTGGGCGGAGGGCTGGGTGGGCAGGAGTGTGGCGGATGGGGAGGACGGTGGCGGATGTGGGCAGAGGGCTGGGTGGGCAGTAGTGTGGCGGATGGGAGGAGAGTGTCGGATGTGGGTGGGGGGTAGGTGGGCAGGAGTGTGGCGGATGGGGAGGAGGGTGGCGATGTGGGTGGGGGGTAGGTGGGCAGGAGTGTGGCGGATGGGGAGGAGGGTGGCGATGTGGGTGGGGGTTAGGTGGGCAGGAGTGTGGCGGATGGGGAGGAGGGTGGCGGATGTGGGCGGAGGGCTGGGTGTGCAGGAGTGTGGCGGATGGGAGGAGGGTGTTGGATGTGGGTAGGGGGTAGGTGGGCAGGAGTGTGGTGGATGGGGAGGAGGGTGGCGATGTGGGTGGGGTGTAGGTGGGCAGGAGTGTGGCGGATGGGGAGGAGGGTGGCGGATGTGGGTGGGGGTAAGTGGGCAGGAGTGTGGCGGATGGGGAGGAGGGTGTTGGATGTGGGTGGGGGATAGGTGGGCAGGAGTGTAGCGGATGGGGAGGACAATGGCGGATGTGGACGGAGGGCTGGGTGGGCAGGAGTGTGGCGGATGGGTAGGAGGGTGTTGGATGTGGGTGGGGGGTAGGTGGGCAGGAGTGTGGCGGACGGGGAGGAGGGTGTTGGATGTGGGGTAGGTGGGCAGGAGTGTGGCGGACGGGGAGGAGGGTGGCGGATGTGGGTGGGGGGGGGGTAAGTGGGCAGGAGTGTGGCGGATGAGGAGGAAGGTGTTGGGTGGGAAGGTGGGTGGGGATGGTGAGGGGGGGGGTGGGGTGCAGGAGTGTGGCAGTGTACGGAGATGCCATAACTGAGTGCCACCAGTTCACAATCTGGGTGATGGAATGGAGAGAATTGGAAAATGGGGAAAAAAGGGCTGGAAAGCACCCATGATCATAACAACTTCAGATAATTAGCTCTACCCCACCTTGGCCCATTTTAATTGTCTTTTACTATTTCTTTCTTTCTTGTCTTTCTTTATATATGTTTACACCCCCCCATCTTATCCACCTTTCCTTCCCCTTTTCCCCCTCTGGTGCCCCCTTCCCCCACATCTACATCTGTCACAGTTTACCCTCTGATGTCAGTTTCTCTTTGTTCTCTCTGGGGACTGCCATTAGCACTCTTTCCCCTTGGTTTCTGTGGCCATTAGCACTCTTTCCCCTTGGTTTCTGTGGCCATTAGCACCCGGTTTCCCTGGGTTTCTGTGACTGTGACTCCTCTTTCATTCTCACTCCACTTTCGGAGAAAGTATTTCCCACCTTCGGGCGGCCTGCGTCTCAGGCGCAGTGCCACAAGCTACGTCCCGGTTCCCTTTGACTTGGTTCGATTCACGTTTGAATGCTCCGCGGACGGATTGGTTTGGCGGACCCTGTGAATGGGCCATCACTGCGAGGGCGGTCCCCGCGGCCTCGGACCGACGCTCTCAATGGGAGATCTGGAGGGAAATGTCACCTACCTGTCAAATATCGTGCCGACGTTCTGCAACACAAAGATTTGAGAGAGAGTTAGCGAGGTGCAAGGGAATCTTCCACTAAATAGTGGGGCAACAAAATGGGATAGGTGTGGCATCAAGTGGTTCAATACTTGGGCGGGGTGGTGGGAGGACCAACACAGGTTTAAATCCCCTCCACGGCAGATGGAGAAAGTTGACGCCAGTTTAAAGAAAAAAACAAATCTGGAACTAAAAGTGCCGAGTCGTGCGTCCTGTGTCAGATAAATTCTCTTCCGCTAGCTTTAAATCTGGGAGATTGGCAACAGCCTTCGTTATCTAATGCATTAAGAGGGCAATGGAGGATGTCTCGAGTTGGGCCGCACAACGGCCGGCTTCCTATATTCTCACTGTGCTGTTTGAGGCTGGAGACTGAGGTGGAAACATCAGCACTGGCTCCCCTCTTCCCGGGCCATCAGCATCCTCAATCCTGACTCAATTTCCAGTCAGTCTCTTGCAAACTCATCAGCATCATTGTGAGGTTCTAAGATCACCCCCTGTGTATTTTTGTTGAAAGAAAGTTTAAACAGATAAAACTGGTACAATGCCTGAAACTGGCTGAATCTCTGTCACTCTGTGACCCCCGGACAAAAGGAGCTATCTGGGAGTGTCGGGCGGAACATGTCACCTCGTTATATCCAAAGAGCCACTAATGTTACATTGTGGGATGCGCAGACCAAATTCAAAGAGAAGCATACCAAGACCATCTGTGTGCTCTAGTCAGGAGTCTGTTCATCTGCTGAGACAAAGGATCCAGCGACCGTCCTTTCACTTCTTAATGGTTGAGATGCTCAGAAATCTCGGGGACCAGAAGAGGGAACACACCTCCATTGTCAAAGCCAGAGTGGAGAGGTGGGAGTCATGTGACATGTACATCTAGTTTGTGAAACCAATAATACTGCTTTGTGGATTGTGGGGCGGCACGGTTGTTAGCACTGCTGCCTCACAGCGCCAGGACCCCTGGTTCGATTCCTCCTCAGATGACCATCTGTGAGGAGTTTGCGCCTTCTCCCAGTGTCTGCGTGGGGCTTCCTTCGGGCGCTCTGGTTTCCTCCAACAGTGCAAAGATGACTTCCGGTTGTGGTGATGCGGAGCTAAGCCGCACGTTTCGGCAGCTCCCGCGATTACGGACTTTCGGGCTCTCCAGAGGAGCCCCAACGGAGATTTTTCGAAGACGTCCCGTGTGGGAAGGTGAGAGCAAGGTCCCCCTTCACTGTATATGGAACGCAGAAGAAGTGGAACGGCTAAAAAAGCGGCGTTGGAGCAGCGAGGGAAGCGAGGAAAGGAAAACAAGATGGCGGAGGCCGGAGATAAAGTGGAATGCGGGCCGGAGCTGCAAGAGTTTATCAAGCGCTGTTTTGAGGCGCTGCGGAAAGAGATGCTGGAGCCTATGCTGTCGGCGATCGATGGATTAGGCATGATCCAGAAGGCCCACGAAGTAAAGATCCAGGAGGTGCAGAAAAAAGTCGATGAGAACGAGGATGAGATCTTGGGCCTGGCGGTGAAGTTGGAGAGACATGAGCCGCTGCACAAAAGGTGGGCGGAAAGATTCGAAGACCTGGAGAACAGGTCGAGGAGAAAGAATCTTCGGATCCTGGGTCTCCATGAAGGAGTGGAGGGGGCCGATGCCGGGGCATATGCGAGCACGATGCTCGAGTCGCTGATGGGTGCGGAGGCCCCTCCGAGGCCTCTGGAGCTGGATGGGGCACAATGGGTGCTGGCGAGGAGGCCCAAGGCCAACGAGCCGTCAAGGGCAATTGTGGTGAGGTTTCACCGATTCACGGACAGAGAGAGGGTCTTGAGATGGGCCAAGAAAGAGCGGAGCAGCAGCTGGGAGAATGCGGCGATCCGAATCTACCCGGACTGGAGCACGAAGGTGGCAAAGAAGAGTACGGGTTTCAACCGGGCCAAGGCGGTGCTGCATCGGAAGGGAGTGAGATTCGGAATGCTGCAGCCAGTGCGATTGTGGATCACATTCCAGGATCAACATCACTACTTTGAAACGCCTCAGGAGGCTTGGACCTTTATCCAAACTGAAAAGTTGGACTCAAACTGAGGGTTTGTGGGGGCGGGGGGGATGTTGGATGTTTGTTGTACACAGGGTTTTAATCACGGGCAGGAAATGTTCCACGGGTTGGGTGATGGATGGGGATGGGGAAAGGGATCGGGTGAGAAGACTGTGCGAGAAGGTGGGCGCCGGTGCTGGAGGGAGGGGAGGCTCGGGGATGGGGAAATGAGATAAGGCCGCGACAGGAGCTGCGCCAGAGGGGGCGGGGCAGGCTCAGGAAAGCGCGGGCTTTTTCCCGCGCTAGGGAAGGACGGCGGGGGTGGGGGGGGGGGGGGAGTGGAGGAGCGAACACTGATTGTTGGGGAGGGGAGATTTCCACACGGGGGGGGGGGGTCAATGGGACGGCGGGGGAAGCCGGGTCAGCAGGAGTCAGCTGACTTACGGGAGTGTTATGGGGGGAGCAAAAGAGCTCGACTCGGGTCTAGCGGGGCGGGGTGGGGGGGAATAGGGTTGCTGCTACACTGGCCGAGGGGAATTGGACACAGAGGAGGTGGGCGGGGCGGGGGTCCCCCATCTGGGGTACTGGAGGGTGAGGGCGGCGCGGGCACGGGACTGGCCTAGAAAAGGTGATGGCTAGTCGGCAGGGGGGTGGGGGAGGGGGGGGGGGGTGGGGGGTGGGGGGGTGGGAGGCCCCCCAATCCAGCGGGGGGGGGGGCGGCCCCCCAATCCGGCTGATAACGTGGAATGTGAGGGGCCTGAATGGGCCGGTAAAGAGGGCCCGAGTGTTCGCGCACTTAAAGGGACTGACGGCAGACGTGGTCATGAAATAAAAATGAAATGAAAATCGCTTATTGTCACAAGTAGGCTTCAATGAAGTTACTGTGAAAAGCCCCTAGTCGCCACATTCCGGCGCCTGTTCGGTGAGGCTGGTACGGGAATTGAAACGTGCTGCTGGCCTGCCTTGGTTTGCTTTAAAAGCCAGCGATTTAGCCCAGTGTGCTAAACCAGCCCCTGCTCCAGGAGACACATTTGAAGGTGGCAGACCAGGTCAGGTTAAGAAAGGGATGGGTAGGACAGGTATTCCGTTCGGGGCTGGATGCGAAGAACAGAGGGGTGGCAATATTGTGGGGAAGCGGATGTCGTTTGAGGCCAAGAATATTGTAGTGGACAATGGAGGTCGATACGTGATGGTGAGCGGTAGGTTGCAGGGGGCGTGGGTGGTATTGGTAAATGTATACGCCCCAAACTGGGACGATGCTGGATTCATGAAGCGTATGTTGGGGCGCATTCCGGACCTGGAGGTAGGAAGCTTGATAATGGGTGGGGATTTCAACACGGTGTTGGACCCAGCACTGGATCGCTCCAGATCTAGGACCGGAAAGAGGCCGGTTGCGGCCAAGTTGCTTAGGGGGTTTATGGACCAGATGGGGGGAGTGGATCCCTGGAGGTTTGCCAGGCCGCAGGCCAGGGAATTTTCTTTTTTCTCCCACGTGCACAAAGCCTACTCACGGATAGATTTTTTTGTTCTGGGCAGGGCGCTGATCCCGAAAGTGGAGGGAACGGAGTATTCGGCCATAGCCATTTCAGATCACGCCCCGCACTGGGTGGAACTGGAGTTGGGAGAGGAGAGGGACCAACGCCTGTTGTGGCGGTTCGATGTGGGACTGCTGGCAGATGAGGAGGTGTGCGGGAGGGTGCGGGGGTGCATTGAAAGCTACTTGGAGGCCAATGACAACGGGGAGGTGCAGGTGGGGGTAGTATGGGAGGCGCTGAAGGCGGTGGTCAGGGGAGAGTTAATCTCCATCAGGGCTCATAGGGAGAAGAGAGAGGGCAGGGAAAGGGAGAGGTTAGTGGGGGAGATTTTAAGAGTGGACAGGAGATACGCAGAGGCCCCTGAAGAGGGACTACTTAGGGAAAGGCGAAATCTCCAGACGGAGTTCGACCTGTTGACCACAGGGAAGGCAGTGGCACAGTGGGGGAAAGTGCAGGGGGCGAGGTATGAGTATGGGGAGAAGGCGAGCCGGATGCTGGCACACCAGCTCCGTAAGAGGATGGCAGCGAGGGAGATAGGTGGAGTCAAGGATGGAAGGGGAGCTACCGTGCGGAGTGCGATGAAAGTAAACAAGGCATTCAAGGCCTTCTATGAGGAGCTGTACAGATCCCAGCCCCCAGCGGGGGAAGAGGGGATGCGACGATTCTTGGACCAACTGAGGTTCCCGAGGGTGGAGGAGCAGGAGGTGGCTGGTTTGGGGGCACCAATTGGGTTGGATGAGCTGATTAAAGGTCTGGGGAATATGCAGGCAGGGAAGGCCCCGGAACCGGATGGGTTCCCGGTTGAGTTCTATTGGAAGTACGTAGACCTGTTAGCCCCTGTGGTAGTATGCATTAGGGGTCATGTGGGACTGTGAAGCCGTGATGTCATTGGCTGACATATCCCGGGTCCTGGTTGGCTGTTGATCTCTAGCTCCGCCCTGAAGGCGGAGTATAAGAACCAGGAATTCTCCCCGCAGCTCCAGTCTGTTGCTGAACTGCGGGGAACGAGTCACGCTTAATAAAGCCTCATCGACTTCACCTCTATTCGTCTCTCGGGAGTCTTTGTGCGCTACAATTTATTAAGCGTGCTTAAAGGACTATGGAGCTCAGGATCGTCCCGGAATGCCTGAGGATCAGCCGCCACGCAGTGAACTCAGCAGCTGTTTTTAAACACTGGCAGACTTGTTTCGAAGCCTACCTCAGAACGGCCCCCGGCCGGGTCACAGAAGACCAGAAACTACAGGTCCTGCACTCGAGGGTAAGCCCGGAAATTTACCCTCTCATAGAAGACGCAGAGGATTTCAAAACGGCGTTCGCAGCACTAAAGAGCATCTATGTTCGCCCAGTGAACCAGATCTACGCACGCTACCAACTCGCAACGAGACGGCAAAGTCCCGGAGAATCGCGAGACGAATTCTACGCCGCGCTGCTAATTTTGGGACGGGCCTGCAGCTGCCCGCCGGTAAACGCGATTGAACACACAGACATGTTAATTCGCGATGCGTTTGTGGCAGGTATGAACTCTCCCCAAATCCGCCAAAGACTTTTAGAAAAAGAGTCGCTAGGACTCTCAGAGGCACGGGCCCTTGCAGCCTCACTAGATGTGGCCGCGCGAAACGCCCGCGCCTACGGCCCCGACCGCGCGGCAGCCCCTTGGGCTCCTTGGACCCCCGTCGCAACAAAACCCCACCCCCACAGGCTTGCGCGGTTCAGACGCCAAGTCATCCCGGGGGGGCCCACTGCTATTTCTGCGACCAGGCGAAACACCCCCGGCAGCGCTGCCCGGCCCGCGCAGCGATTTGCAAGAGCTGCGGGAAAAAGGGCCATTTCGCGGCTGTGTGCCGGTCCCAGGGGGTCCCCGGAGAAGAAGGAGTCCTGCGCGTTCCAAACGCTCCCCAACCCCCCCCAGCGCCCCATGTGCGACCCGCAGGCGCCGCCATTTTGGGTCCCGGCCACCACGACGCATGGGGGTGGCCATTTTGTCCACCCCCGCCGCCATCTTGTGACCCCCCAGCCATGTGCGATGCATGGGGGCGGCCATTTTGTTTACCCCCGCCGCCATCTTGGACGGCAACAATGGACCCCAGCATTGACGGCTCCACGGGGTTCGAGGAAGACGCTGAAGCACTACGACCACGTCTGGCCTCAATGACGCTGGACCAAGCACGGCCCCGGACGCTCCAGACGACGACGGTGCTGATCAACGGACACGAGACACCATGCCTGATCGACTCCGGGGAGCACAGAAAGCTTCATCCACCCCGACATGATAAGACGCTGTTTTTTGACCATCCGTCCCAGTGCGCAAAAGATTTCCCTAGCTGCAGGATCCCACTCCGTACAGATCAAAGGCTTCTGCATAGTGACCCTAACGGTGCAAGGGAGGGAGTTTAAAAACTACAGGCTCTACGTCCTTCCCCAACTCTGCACGCCCACATTACTGGGATTAGACTTCCAGTGCAATCTGCAGAGCCTAACTTTCAAATTCCGCGGCCCAATACCCCCACTCACTATCTGCGGCCTCGCAACCCTCAAGGTTGAGCCCCCATCCTTGTTTGCAAACCTCACCCCGGATTGCAAACCCGTCGCCACTAGGAGCAGACGGTACAGCGCCCAGGACCGGACATTCATTCGTTCCAAAGTCCAGCGGCTACTGAAGGAAGGCATAATCCAGGCCAGCAACAGTCCCTGGAGAGCACAGGTGGTAATAGTCAAGACAGGGGAGAAGCAAAGGATGGTCATAGACTATAGCCAGACCATCAACAGGTACACACAACTAGATGCGTACCCTCTCCCCCGCATATCCGACATGGTCAATCGGATTGCCCAATACAAGGTCTTCTCCACCGTGGACCTCAAGTCCGCCTACCATCAGCTCCCCATCCGCCCAAGTGACCGCAAGTACACAGCCTTCGAGGCCGACGGGCGATTGTACCACTTCCTAAGGGTCCCATTTGGCGTCACATACGGGGTCTCGGTCTTCCAACAAGAGATGGACCGAATGGTTGATCAACACGGGTTGCAGGCCACGTTCCCGTACCTCGACAACGTGACCATCTGCGGCCATGATCAGCAGGACCACGACACCAACCTCCAAAAATTCCTCCAGACCGCTAAAGCCTTGAACCTCACATACAACGAGGACAAGTGCGCTTTTAGCACAAACCGGCTAGCCATCTTGGGATATGTAGTGCGCAATGGGATAATAGGCCCCAACCCCGAACGTATGCGCCCCCTCATGGAATTTCCCCTCCCTCACTGCTCAAAAGCCCTAAAACGCTGCCTGGGGTTCTTTTCATATTACGCCCAGTGGGTCCCCCAGTACGCAGACAAGGCCCGCCCCCTAATACAGACCACGACCTTCCCTCTGTCGACAGAGGCTTGCCAGGCCTTCAGCCGCATCAAAGCGGATATCGCAAAGGCCACGATGCGCGCCATCGACGAGTCCCTCCCCTTCCAGGTCGAGAGCGACGCCTCCGATGTAGCTCTAGCGGCCACCCTTAACCAAGCGGGCAGACCCGTGGCCTTTTTCTCCCGAACCCTCCACACCTCAGAAATCCGCCACTCCTCAGTGGAAAAGGAAGCCCAAGCCATAGTGGAAGCTGTGCGACATTGGAGGCATTACCTGGCCGGCAGGAGATTCACTCTCCTCACTGACCAACGGTCGGTAGCTTTCATGTTCGATAATGCACAGCAGGGCAAAATTAAAAATGACAAGATCTTAAGGTGGAGGATCGAGCTCTCCACCTTCAACTATGAGATCTTGTACCGTCCCGGAAAGCTGAACGAGCCGTCCGATGCCCTATCCCGCGGCACATGTGCCAACGCACAAATTAACCGTCTCCAAACCCTCCACGAGGACCTCTGCCACCCGGGGGTCACTCGGTTCTACCATTTTATAAAGTCCCGCAACCTCCCTTACTCCGTGAAGGAGGTCCGTACAGTCACAAGGAACTGCCACATCTGTGCAGAGTGCAAACCGCATTTTTTCAGGCCGGATAGTGCGCACCTGATCAAGGCTTCCCATCCCTTTGAACGCCTCAGTCTGGATTTCAAAGGGCCCCTCCCCTCCACCGACCGCAACACATACTTCCTGAACGTGGTGGACGAGTACTCCCGTTTCCCCTTCGCCATCCCCTGCCCTGACATGACAGCGGCCACAGTCATTAAAGTCCTTAGCACCATATTCACACTGTTCGGTTGCCCCGCAAATGTCCATAGCGACAGGGGGTCCTCCTTCATGAGTGACGAGCTGCGCCAGTTCCTGCTCAGCAAGGGTATAGCCTCGAGCAGGACGACCAGCTACAACCCCCGGGGGAACGGGCAAGTAGAGAGGGAGAACGGCACGGTCTGGAAGACCGTCCTACTGGCCCTACGGTCCAGGGATCTCCCAGTTTCACGGTGGCAGGAGGTCCTCCCGGACGCCCTCCACTCCATCCGGTCGCTGCTGTGTACCACCACTAACCAAACGCCTCATGAGCGCCTCCTTGTCTTCCCCAGGAAGTCCTCCTCTGGAACGTCCCTGCCGACCTGGCTGGCGGCCCCAGGACCCAGCTTGCTCCGGAAACATGTACGGGCGCACAAGTCGGACCCGTTGGTCGAGATGGTTCACCTCCTCCACGCGAACCCGCAGTACGCCTACGTGGAGTACCCCGACGGCCGACAGGACACGGTCTCCCTGCGAGATCTGGCGCCCGCCGGCAACACACACACCCCCTCGACACCAATCACCCCCTCCCTGCCACCGGCGCACCCCGCGACAGCCCCCTTCCCGGGAGGATCGGTCCTCCTCCCAGGTCCAACCAGAAGTGAAGCTGAAGCAGAAACCGTAAAGCTCCCGGAGGCGACAACACTGGAACAAGCACCACCACCACCGGGGCTGAGGCGATCGACAAGGATGACCAGACCGCCCGCCCGACTCGTGGCATCGGTGTAACACTAGAATGTTGTGGACTTTAACGAGAATGTTTTTTTTCCTTTTCCCTCTTACGAATACTGTAAATAGTTCAAAACAAAAAAACCCTGTACATAGCCCAGTGTAGGGCACTGTAATGACATGCAAAAGTTTTTTTTTTTCCTCCCAGGACCAGCCTTGTAAACCCCTACCACCATGCGAAGCACCACCCCGCCGGGTTCATTTTTAACAAGGGGTGAATGTGGTAGTATGCATTAGGGGTCATGTGGGACTGTGAAGCCGTGATGTCATTGGCTGACAGATCCCGGGTCCTGGTTGGCTGTTGATCTCTAGCTCCGCCCTGAAGGCGGAGTATAAGAACCAGGAATTCTCCCCGCAGCTACAGTCTGTTGCTGAACTGCGGGGAACGAGTCACGCTTAATAAAGCCTCATCGACTTCACCTCTATTCGTCTCTCGGGAGTCTTTGTGCGCTACAGCCCCGTTGCTGGTGAGGACTTTTAATGAGGCAAGGGAGGGAGGGACCCTGCCCCCGACAATGTCTGAGGCGACGATCTCTTTGATCCTGAAGCGGGATAAGGACCCACTGCAATGTGGGTCGTACAGGCCGATCTCGCTCCTCAACGTGGATGCTAAGTTGCTGGCAAAGGTGCTGGCTACGAGGATCGAGGACTGTGACCCGGGGGTGATTCACGAGGACCAGACGGGATTTGTAAAGGGCAGGCAGCTAAACACCAATGTGCGGCGGCTCCTAAACGTGATAATTATGCCATCGGTGGAGGGAGAGGCGGAGCTAGTGGCGGCTATGGACGCGGAGAAGGCCTTTGACCGAGTAGAGTGAGAGTACCTCTGGGATGTGCTGTGGAGGTTTGGGTTCGGGGGAGGGTTTATTAGCTGGGTTAAGCTCCTATATAGAGCCCCGGTGGTGAGTGTGGTTACGAATCGGCGGAGGTCGGAGGATTTTCGGCTGTATCGAGGGACGAGGCATGGGTGGCCCCTGTCCCCCCTGTTGTTTGCATTAGCAATTGAACCCTTGGCCATGTCATTAAGGGAGTCTAGGAAATGGAGGGGAGTGGTCCGAGGGGGAGAGGAGCATCGAGTGTCGCTTTACGCAGATGACCTGTTGTTGTATGTGGTGGATCCAGTGGAGGGGATGGTGGAGGTCATGCAGACTCTAAGGGAGTTTGGGGATTTTTCGGGCTATAAGCTCAATGTAGGGAAGAGTGAGCTCTTTGTAGTACAGTCAGGAGACCAGGAAAGGGGGATAGACGATCTACCGTAGAGGAGGGCGGAAAGGAGCTTTCGGTACTTGGGGATCCAAATAGCTATGAGTTGGGGGGCCCTACACAAACTTAATTTGACGAGGCTGGTGGAGCAGATGGAGGAGGACTTCAAACGATGGGACATGTTGCCGCTCTCGCTAGCGGGTAGAGTGCAGTCGGTCAAAATGGTGGTCCTCCCGAGGTTTCTTTTTGTGTTCCAGTGCCTTCCAATCGTGATCACCAAGGCCTTTTTTAAGAGGGTAGGCAGGAGCATTATGCGGTTTGTGTGGGCAAATAAGACCCCAAGGGTAAGGAGGGGGTTTCTGGAGCGCAGTAGGGACAGAGGAGGGTTGGCGTTGCCAAATCTGGGTGGCTACTACTGGGCAGCCAATGTGGCGATGATCCGTAAGTGGGTGATGGAGGGAGAGGGGGCAGCATGGAAGACGTTGGAGATGGCGTCCTGCAAAGGAACGAGCCTGGGGGCGCTGGTGACGGCACCGCTGCCGCTCTCGCCGACAAGGTACACCACGAGCCCAGTGGTGGCGGCAACGCTAAAGATCTGGGGGCAGTGGAGACGACGCAGGGGAGCGTTGGGAGCCTCAGTGTGGTCCCCGATCAGAGATAACCATCGGTTTGTCCCAGGGAGGATGGACGGGGGTTTCAGAGCTGGCATCGGGCAGGGATTAGAAGAACGGGGGACCTGTTCATTGATGGGACGTTTGCGTGCCTAGGGGCACTGGAGGAGAAGTTTGGGCTACCCCCGGGAAATGCTTTCAGGTACATGCAAGTGAGGGCGTTTGTGAGGCGACAGGCGAGGGAATTCCCGTTGCTCCCGGCACAGGAGATTCAAGACAGTGTGATTTCGGGTGTAAGGATCGGAGAGGGCAAGGTGTCGGCAATATACCAGGCGATGAAAGAGGGGGAGGCGTTGGTAGAGGAGCTGAAGGGTAAATGGGAGGAGGAGTTGGGGGAGGAGATTGAGGAGGGGCTATGGGCTGATGCCCTAAGTAGGGTTAATTCCTCTTCCTCGTGTGCCAGGCTTAGCCTGATACAATTTAAGGTGGTTCACAGAGCGCATATGACGGGGGCAAGGTTGAGTAGGTTCTTTGGGGTGGAGGACAGATGTGGGAGGTGCTCAGGAAGTCCGGCAAACCATGTCCATATGTTTTGGTCATGCCCGGCACTGGAGGGGTTCTGGAGGGGAGAGGCGGGACCAGTATCTCAGGTGGTGAAAGTCCGGGTCAAGCCAAGCTGGGGGCTAGCAATATTTGGAGTAGTGGACGAACCAGGAGTGCAGAAGGCGAAAGAGGCCGGCATTCTGGCTTTTGCGTCCCTAGTAGCCCGGGGAATGATCTTGCTAATGTGGAAGGAGGCGAAGCCCCCCAGCCTGGAGGCCTGGATAAATGATATGGCTGGGTTCATAAAGTTGGAGAGGATTAAGTTCGCCTTGAGAGGGTCTGCGCAGGGGTTCTACAGGCGGTGGCAACCGTTCCTAGACTATCTCGCGGAGCGTTAGATGAAGGTCGGTCAGCAGCAGCAGCAACCCAGGGGGGTAGGAGGGGCGGGGGGGGGGAGGGAGATCTTTCGTGGGGGGGGGGGGAGGAGGGAGGGAGGGGGAAGGGGGGTTTATTTGGGGGACATTTGAGCCAGAAAATACATGAATGATCCGGAAAACTGACATGTACGGGAGGAATCCAATGTACAAAGCTCTGTATCATATTGATTTGCCATGTTCATGTCTTGCTATGCGAGCTTTCTTTCTTTTTGTTATGGTGGGGGGGAGTTGTTTGTAAGGGTGAAAAATGTTGTTAAAAAATTCTTAATAAATATATTTTTTTAAAAAGTGCAAAGATGTGCAGGTTAGGTGGGGTTACAGGATTATGGGGAGAGGGCAGAGGAGTGGGCCTAGGAGGGTGTTCTCTCACAGGGCCGATGGGCCGAATGGCCTCCTTCTGCATTGTTGAGATTCTATGGAACTGCCTCCTCCTGGATGGGGGGGGCGGGCGGGGGGAGACCGAAACCACACAGTGTTCGGCAGTCGGATGTGGGCGGCTGGAGGCCTTCGAGGCCAGGATACCTGGCCATGGCGGCCGAAATGGGTGCTGGCATGTGGTGCACGGCGGGGGCTCGCACACTGCCGGCAGGTGGGGTTCGGCCGCCCTCCAGGTGGTGAGGGTGCATGTGGTTCTGGGTGTGTGGGACGGGGGTTTGTGCCATGGGCACAGTGCTGCCTACTCCCCCTGGCTGCCATGAGGAGGTCCTGCAGCTTCTTTCAGTACTACTGGCAGGTCCTTTAAAAACATTTTTAACTTTCTTTTTAGTTCGAGTACCCAACCTTTTTTTTTTAAATTAAGGGGCAATTTGGCGTGGCCAATCCACCTAACCTGCATATATTTACGGTGGGGTGAGACCCATGCAGACAGGGGTAGAATGTGCAAACTCCACACGGACAGTGACCCAGGGTCGGGATTGAACCTGGGTCCTCAGTGCCGTGAGACAGCTGTGTTAACCACTGCGCCTCTGTGCTGCCTAAGTGCTGGTTGTTCCTGGCGATGGGGCCCACTCTGCTCATGGACTTTGCCACCTGCGCACAGGCCCGGTGTACAGCGGTGGGTGGCAGCCTCCTTCCCACCCGGGGAACAGGGTGACCCGCCTTCCCTCTATGGCGTCCAGCAGGGTCGGCATCTGCAAACCGGGGTGCCGCTCTCCGTGCTGCCATCTTGGTGGCTGCGTGAGTGCGTGTGGGGAGTGGAGTGCTAATAGCGGCTGCAGCTTGTCAGGCTCTCATGTGGCAGTCCCGACCCTGTCACATCAGACACCGTTTTTAATTGGAATCGATCGTATTTGACGTGGTGCCGGTGCTAGCCCATTAACGGATCATGAATTGCTCCAGGACTGGCTCCAATTTAGTTGTCGTAGAAGTCCACCGATTCAGGCGTGTCACTGTGGCGCAATGGTTAGCACTGAAGCCTCACTGCGCCGTGGACCCGGGTTCAATCCCAGCCCCGGGTCACTGCCCGTGTGCAGTTTGCACATTCCCCCCGTGTTTGCGTGGGTTTCACCCCCACAACCCAAAGATGTGCAGGAGAGGTGGATTGGCCACGCTAAATTGCCCCTTAATTGGGAAAAAAACATCTAAAAAGAAGTCCACTGATTCAGTCCCGGCGTGAACACTTAGGGCGCGATCTTCCGGCCTCGTTACGCTCTCCCTCAAGCGAAATGAAGCCGGTGAATAGCAGGAGAGGCCAAAAATTAGAACCGCGCCAGGCGCCAAACAGCTTGCGATGCAACTGGCCCGCTCCCGTAGGCCGGGGGCGCAGGGTTTGCCACTCCAGCACCCGTTGGGGCGGTGGTGGACCCTCAGCTAGTGGTGGGGGAACCCTCTGCAGGGTTGGACCATAGGAGGGTGGGGGGGGAGTTGCTGGGGGGGGGGTTAACTGCTCATGGCACCACCATGCCAACCCATGGGTCGTTTCCCGTTTCAAGAGCAACCCTTATCCCTGCCCATCTGCCCCAATGACCACTCATAACCCCCACCGATTGCCTAGGCCTCTGGCTGTGCGGCTGAAGGCTACTGCAAATAGAGAATTGGCAATCGTGGTTAAATGAGCACTTCATACAACCCAAGTGGATTGTTGTGGATGGGTGGGCCATGTAGCATGTGTGAGTCATTGCCTAACATCCCAAACACACCTTGATGCCTGGACACTGTGCTTGAACACTGGGAGACGCAACACTACACATGCAGCAGCCAACACCCGAACACCCAGGGGATAGGACACAGCTCCGGGACAGGTCCACGCTCGGAGGATGGGAAGGGGAGATACCTGGAGAGATGGGCCAAGGCATTGCAGAGGAAATTGACAGAGGCAGCAAAATGGTTATGCACTAGAGTGTTTAATGTATTTTACAATTTTTGTTTTATTCGTTCATGGGATGTGGGCATCGCAGGCTGTGCCAACATTTATTTCCCATTCCTAATTGCCCTTCAAGGGGCAGTTAAGAGTCAAACACATTGGGTCTGGAGTCACATGTAGGCCAGACCAGGTAAGGATGGCAGATTTCCTTCTCTAAAGGACATTAGTGAACCAGATGTTTTTTTTTAATGACAAATCGACAATGGTTTCATGGTCATCATTAGACTTTTAATTCCAGATTTTTATTGAATTCAAATTTCACCATCTGCAGTGGCAGGGTTTGAACCTGGGTCCCTGGAGCGTTACTCTGGGTCTCTGGTTAAGTAGTCCAGTGACAACCCCACTACATCACCACCTCCCCAAATTCCGCACTCTCCATAATGGTTCCACACCCCTCCCCACCCCCTACCTACTGTGGTGATCTGCACATATGCATATCTGTATATAACTGTATATAATTGCACCAATGTAGATATTGTCTATAACAGTACCAATGTATATAGCTGATGATCAATCATCGGAATGACAGTTATGACCTCCTGCCAGTAGGTGGAACCAGACACATATGGAACCAGACACACATATATATATCAGGGGACGGACGAGACCGGGCACTTGGTAGCAGGATGGACCACAAGACAGTCGCATCTGATCTTAGTTTTACAGTAACTTAGATATAATTGTCTGTTCATAGGTCTGTTGGTTATCTCCCCACATGTTAAGAATAAATATTTGTTACAACCATACATTCATGTTGTATGCATGATCAGGGAAGCCATAGAACACAACACCTACCACCTACTACGTCTAGGTGTTTCCCCAGGATGCACATCAGAGTTGGAAGCAGCAAGCTGCTTACCTCATCCCATGGCCTTCGATGCCCCTGGTGGGCATCCTCTCGGGGCTCAGGGGCCAGAGGGCCTGACGCACTTGTCGAAGGCACAGCCGTGCTGCCCTGTCCCATGTGCTAACTTTGAGACACGACCTCATCACAAGGCTGGAACTCAGGGGGAGCTGGGGGCCTCCATCGCTACTCCATGGGACGGGTCCTGGGGTGAACCTTGGTAGCTGGTTCGAGCCCCGGCTGCCCTGCATCATGAAATGAAATGAAAATCGCTTATTGTCACAAGTAAGCTTCAAATGAAGTTACTGTGAAAAGCCCCTAGTCGCCACATTCCGGCGCCTGTTCGGGGAGGCTGTTACGGGAATCGAACCGTGCTGCTGGCCTGCCTTGGTCTGCTTTAAAAGCCAGCGATTTAGCCCTGTGCTAAACAGCCCCTGTCTAAGGAACATCATCTGGCTGTGCCAGCCCTGGCGGTTCCACATGGTAGGCACCAACCTGTTGGCACCCTCGGCGATGTTCCTTAGTGACTGGGCTAGGCTTTGCAGCGCCTTGGCCATGCCCAGCTGAGAGCGGGTCATGTCCCGCAGAACCTCATCAAGGTCAACCTGGTACTGGGTCACATCCCTCAGCGAGGAGGACATTCTGCCAAGACCCGTCACTAACTGCGCAATGTCTTGGGCACCTTCACTCATGGTGCCGATGTTGTGCACCAGGCTACCCACTGCGGGCGCCACCCTGGCCGAGTTGGCCTCGGTGTCACACATTGCCGGTGACATTTCCTGCACCAATAGCCCCTGGGACTCCTCCAAACGCCTAGGAACCTGCTGGAGTGATGCTGACATCTCCCTCTGAATGTCCTGGCAGCTCCCAAACATCTCCATCAGCTCTGGGTAACCCTGTACCACAGGCTCAGCATCAGGCGGGGATCCAGCTGGGTCCTGGGATCCAGTAGACCACCGACTGTTGTCTCGACTGGGGGTTCCTGCCTCCACCTGATATGCATCATCAGCAGTGTGCCCAGAAGCCTGACCTCTAACATGTCCCGCCGAGGTGCGTGTATCTGCGCTGGTGGAGGGTGGGGATGACAGCTGTGCCTTGACTATAACAGTTGCATCCTCGGAACTCCCCTCTGAGGTGGTCTCCTGGGACGCAGGAGGGGGGGGCCACCCGGGACGGGCCGTCGCCGTCGGCTGGAGGACGTGCAAGAGAATGGTCATGTGGTCAGTGGGAGGGATGGGTCAGTCAGTGAGGCAATAACAACTCACGTTTGACAGGTCCCCCCATGGAGCCTGGTGGTTCCTCACCTCTGCGGCGTCCGCCGGCCTCCGCTTGGGTGACCGCCCTGTCCTCGGTCACACCAGTCACCTCCAGTGCACGGTGCTCAAAGGAGGTAAGGATTCTTAAGACCGGCACCCCTCCAGCAGTCTGGGCCGTCTCCCAACAATTATGGTAGAGTTTTTCCTGGGGAGACACAGAGAGGGCATTGTTAGCCACACGCGTGGTTCACAGTAGTGGGCAGGGTGTGTGTGTGTGAAGGGACGGTTGGGTGGGCGTTGTTGAAGGGGGTGGAGGGGGGCTGGGGGCTGCATGGGGAGTTGGGGGGTGGATGCTTCCTTGGGAGGGGAGGGGGGGTGCGTTTGTGTCTACTCACCCGTGCTGCCCGGTGTAGGTCGGTGACCTTTTCCCTGCACTGGAGGCCAGTCCTCCTTGTCAGGTTCCCCGAGCTCACAGCTACATCCACCTCATCCCAGGCAGCACTGGCTGTCCTATGGCTGACTCTCCGGGACCCTCGGGGGAACAGGACATCCCTCCTGGCCCCCACCGCGTCGAGGATTCTGCCCAGATCGGTGTTCCCGAATCTTGGGCTGGTCTCCTGGGTGCCATTGTTGTGAGCTGGCTGGGATTGGCTGAGCAAGTGCAGCTTAAGTGCTGCTCGACTTTGTGAGCGGGGGGCTGGCGAGCGGGGTCCCAGTGAATCACCTGGTGAGTCTTCATTTACGGCAAGAAACCCGTGAGGCCTTGTGAAGTGGACCAAGTAACGTTGAACTGAGTTGCTGGCCTCCCTGGGCCAAGCGACGGAAGCTCGCTACCACATTTAGAAATATTTCTGCAGAATCGCGCCGTTGGTTTCTGAAACGGAGAATCCGTCCCGAGAGTTTTACAGAAAGAGGTCCTTTGACCGATTTTTTGGCACAAGCCACTGAGCACCTATCCATTTTAATCCCATTTTACAGCACATCGTCCATAGCCTTGCATGCTGTGGGAAATATGCCACCGCTTACAGAGTGCGGGGGGGGGGGGGGGGAAATAAAAATACTTCTTTCTGTTAATGGGCAGGTGGTGAGCGGAGAAATTAGTGCTGTTTAAATTAAACCCCGCCCCATCCATAACAGTCACTCTGTCCCCCTTCTCGCTTGTCGTGTCTCTCCATCCCTGTAGATCCTCACCCTAGTGGATGTACAGTTCTCTGACTGTGGCCGCTCACTTCTTCACCCACAAGGCCGTACCTAACGCTTCACTTTTACCATCGGCAACACAGGACTGCAATCCATTCGTGGCCAGCACTCGTTGCCCAACCCCAATTGCGCGGAGGTCAAGTGTGTGGCCAGGTCGGTTCAGAGGGCAGGGTTAAATTGGCACGGGATGATTCATAGAATCATAGAACTTACAGTGCAGAAGGAGGTCATTCAGCCCATCGAGTCTGCACCGGCCCTTGGAAAGAGCAGCCCACTTAAGCCCACACCTCCACCCTATCCCCATAACCCAGCAACCCCACCTAACCTAAGGACAATTTAGCATGGCCAATCCACCGAACCCTGCACATCTTTGGACTGTGGGAGGAAATTGGAGCACCCGGAGGAAACCCACGCACACACGGGGAGGACGTGCAGACTCCGCACAGACAGTGACCCAAGCCGGTTGACTCACTGGAAATGGGAAGGGCTGTGGTATTGTCACTGGTCTGGTAATCCAGAGACCCAGGGTGATGTTCTGGGGACCCGAGTTCGAGTCTTGCCCACGGCAGATGGTGAATTTTGAATTCCAATAAAAATCTACAACTAAAAGCACAATGATGATCATGAAACAATTGTCCTGGAAAACCATCTGGTTCATGAATTGATGTCTCCTCGGGGGAGGAAATCTGCCGACTCTTACCCTGGTCTGGCCTACCTGCGACCTCTGACCCACAGCAATATGGTTGAGTCCGTTAACTACCACTTTTTGAAAAGTCGTACTGAGTCACTCAGTTCAAGGGCAATTAGGGTGGGGCAACAAATGATGGCCCAGCTGGTGACGTCCCACATCCCATAAATAACTGGGAAGAAACCTAGCTTGCCCCTTTAAACAGATAGATTCTTGATATTAAGAAGAGTTATTATTGGAAATAATGCGGCTGATGCTCTTACCTTAAGTAAGGGAATATCATCCTTTGACAGTGTGTTTTTAATATCTGCTATTAAGTGCTCAATGGTGACAGGGTTGCCTCCTGTTTCAGAACTGCCGTCTTCCAGCTGTTGGAGAAAAATCTCTTCTTGCGCTTCGACCTGTTGTATGATGGCACTTTCCTCCCTGTCCAGATACTTCTTCAAAGCCTCGAAAGCATTCTCGATCTTGTCCCGCACCTTATCGCCTTGGTTCTGGCGAAAGAAAGACAGGTTCAGAAATGACGCAGAGAGCAGCCGGAGTGGATTGCCTCCCAGATCTATACTTTCTGTCGCCATGTTAGAGAGGGAAAAAACTGACAAGGAATTACGCACCAAATTATGCACTTTCAATAGGACCCGAGTTTTACCTTTTTTAAATGGCCATAAACCTGAAGAATATACAGTCAATCACTGGCAGGAATTTTGGCAGGGTGATTCGCTAAAAGGCAACGGAATCCCTCCCCAACACAAGACAAGGTACTTCTAAAAGTATCCAGAACTAATTACCATCCCCGGTAAGGAACATAAAGGCCATCACATCAATAGATTCTCTGTGTAATGCCCAGACGGAATGGTGGATTTTTCCCAGATGGAATATACAAAGAATGGGTTAAAAACCAGCTGAAAAGCTGCACCAGTCTGTGTGTGTTCTGTGAGAAGGAGTGCTGGCAGTTTTGATAAAGAAAGCAGCAAGCAGACATGCAGCGCCCTTGCAAATGTACCATATTTACATGTGTATCTCTCCCTCTCTCTCTGACTATGGAAGTGAGCACCAGTCAGCAAAAGGAGCGCAGCTGAAAAGAGAACCAGGAAACGTCGGTCAAACTACAGAACACTGGAATAAAAAAAGTAACTATTCGCCTGCTGAAGTCAAATCTACTGGAACATCGAATCGCAAAAGTCACATACTTCGCCATCTACTTCTTACGAGATAAGGATGTTCTGTATATCCTTTTTCTATTTACTTACTTCGGACTCAATTCTCACTTCTAGCATGTGTGAATGCATCTGCAGGTATTTTCCCATTTTCCCCCTTTCTATTTTAGCAGTTAATAAACTCATTCCATCTTTAACACCAGAAAGCCTGGTTACATAAGACCATAAGAAATAGGAACTGGAGTCGCCCGTTCAACCCCTTGAGCCTGCTCTGCTATTCAATAGGATCATGACTGATCTGACATTCCTCTCGTTCCTTCCCTTTCCCCGTCAGCCTTGATTCTCTTCCTGATTAAGAATCAATCTATCTCAGCCTTAAATACACACAAGGACTCTGCCCCACAGCTCTCTGTGTCAAGGAGTTGCAAAGACTCACAACCCTCTGAGAGAAGACATTTCTCCTCACCTCAGTCATGAATTGGCACCTCTTTATTCTGAGATGATGCCATCTGGTCCTAGGTTCTCCGGAGGGGAAACATCCTCTCAGTATTTACCCTGTCAAGCCCCTTAAGAATCCTATATGTTCAATGAGATCACCTCTCATTCTTATAAATTCTAATGTGTAGAGTCCCAACCTGTTTAACATTTGCTCAGAGGACAATCCCTCCACACCGGGGATAATCCCAGTGAACCTTCCCTGAACCATCTCCAATGAAATAACATATTTTCTTAAATAATTGGCTCAAAACTGCTCTCAACACTCCAGATGTGGCCTCACCAGTACCTTGTACATTTGCAGCAAGACTTCCCAACTCTTATAGACTCCAACCCCCTTAAAAACATTCCTTTCTGATTACCTGCTGCACCTGTGTGCTCGCTTTCTGTGTTTTGTGCGCAAGTACCCACAAGTCCTTTTGTGTTGCAGCTTTCTGTAGTTTTTCTCCTTTTAAACAACACTCTGTTCTTTTGATCTCCCTTCCAAAATTAAAACTTCACATTTTCCCACATTTTACTCCATTGGCCAACATTTTGTCCACTCAACCCATTAATATCTCTTTGCAAACTGTTTGTGCCCCTCTCGCAACTTGCCTTTCCGCTTATTTTTGTGTCGTCTGCAAATTTGGCTGCAGTTAATTCGCTTCCTTCCTCCAAGACATGAATATAAATTGTCAATGTTTGCGGACCCAGGTCTGAGGTGAGGAATCCTACGGCGAGGGGGGGCACAAGTCAGGAGTGTGATGAAATACTCTCCACTTGCCTTGATGAGTGCAGCTCCAACAACACTCAAGAACCTCGATGTGATGATATGCATAAAGCAAGTTTTGTACATAATGTTATGCACAACCTCTGACCACCAGGTGGCAGTGTAAACCAACCACGTGACCCTGTGGTCTGGGGGTTGAATCATAGAATCATAGAATTTACAGTGCAGAAGGAGGCCATTCGGCCCATCGAGTCTGCACCGGCTCTTTGAAAGATCACCCTACCCAAGCCCACACCTTCACCCTATCCCCATAACCCAGTAACCCCACACAACACGAAGGACAATTTTAGACACTAAGGGCAATTTAGCATGGCCAATCCACCTAACCTGCACATCTTTGGACTGTGGGAGGAAACCGGAGCACCCGGAGGAAACCCACGCACACACGGGGAGAATGTGCAGACTCCGCAAAGACAGTGACCCAAGCTGGGAATCGAACCTGGGACCCTGGAGCTGTGAAGCAATTGTGCTAACCACCATGCTACCATGCAGTAGGTTGTGCTGGAGGATAGATTTTGCAGACGTTCCACAATAGTTAATTTGTGTTAGTAGTTTATTATTTTGTTTCTCCTAGTTATCCTATCACGCCAACAATAAATTATTTAAGCTAAATGTTCTGTAGTTCATCATTCACTTTGGCCAGTCTACAGAACATGACACTCGACACCAACCAGGACAAAACAGCCCACTTCATTGGCACAGGATCCACAAAAATTCAATCCTTCCACCACCGAAGGACAGTGGCAGCCACGTGTACAAGATGTACGACAGGAACTCATCAAGGTTCCTTAGGCAGCACCTTCCAAACTCACAATCACTACCATCTAGAAGGACAAGAGCAACAGATACTTGGGAACATCGGTACCTGGAAGTCCCCCGCCCCCAAGTCACTCGCCACTTTAATTTGGAAATAGACCAGTGATCATCCCCTCCCTGGGTGTACTTATACCTCAGGGACTGCAACGGTTCAAGAAAGCACTTCACCATCACCTCCTCTTGGGCAATTAGGGATGGGCAATGAGTGCTGGTCTAGTCAGTGACCCCCACATCCTATAAATGAATAAAAACACGTACACACAGATCACAGAGAATCTTCCTATCAATGACACAGACAGATACACAAATGCATACAGGTATACCACATGTGCACACGCACATAGATCATGCGCACACACACTCACACAGACACCCCCCACACACGGACATACACATGTGCCCCACACACATGCAACCACACCAGGCACACACAGACACCGTACACATATCCCCCACCCACAAACATGCATAGACACACCACACACAGACACACACTGGGGATCATCCTAATGAACCATCTCTGAACTGGGAGGCAGTGGCATAGTGGTAGTGGTATTGTCACTGGAATAGTCATCCAGAGACCCAGGATAATGCTCTGGGGACATGGGTTTGAATCGCACAAGGGCAGATAGTTGAATTTGAATTCAATAAAAATCTGGAATTAAAAGTCTAATGACGACCATGAAACCATTGTCGATTGTTGCTAAAACTCATCTGTTTCACTAATGTTCCTTAGGGAAGGAAATCTGCCGTCCTCACCTGGTCTGGCCTACATGTGACTCCAGACCCACAGCAATGTGGTTGACTCTAAATACTCTCAGGGTTGGGCAAAAAATGTTGCCCTGGCCAGTGACACCCAGATCCCGTGAACGAATAAAGAAAAAACATACATACACACACCACACCACACACAATACAGACACACCCTACACACAGATACACACAAATACTACACACGCACACACACACATACACATAGAGCATTGATATGGGCCAGGGTTTAGAGAACACCAAAGTGTATCATAGAGTTCACCTGACCCAGAACTTTTAATAGATTTTGGTTATGGGGAGCACAAGGGCCCACTCTACAGGTGTGATGCAACAGAAATCTAAAGTATTTTAAAAACAAAACAATGTGGGCACGGCGGTGGTGCAGTGGGTTAGCCCTGCTGCCTCACGGCGCCGAGGTTCATGGTTCGATCCCGGCTCTGGATCACTGTCCGTGTGGAGTTTGCACATTCTCCCCGTGTTTGCGTGGCTTTCACCACCACAACCCAAAGATGTGCAGACTAGGTGGATTGGCCATGCTAAATTGCCCCTTAATTGGAAAAAATGAATTGGGTGCTCTAAATTTATATTTAAAAAAAAAACAATGATTATTCTATGAATCCAATGAACATTTTATAAACACACAGTAAACTTCTTAGCAACTATCAACTCAAATACTCCTCCCAAAGAATGCAGTACTCTATAAGTAACCCTTAATCTTTCCTAGCAACATCCATAGGACAAATATCCTCTTTAACAAAGACAGCAGGTTTAAAATCTCGACTGACAGCAGTTATCACTTTTAAATCAGCAAGTGATCTGAAGACATTCTTTTTCATGAAGAGAAAGATCAAAATTACACCTTGTTTAGCTGGATGCAGCTCCAACTCTGAAAACGAAACTAAAACACAGACACACACCAGCTTTTTGCTCAAAGCGAAAGTAAAAATCCACAGACCAAAACCCGGCATCACCCACACTCTGACATCACTGCAGCTATTTGATAAACACCCATTTTTTAAAGATACTCTCACATGAAAGCATGCACACACACACACACTCAGAAACAGACATACGATACACATACATGCACACATGCCCACACACATGCAACCACACCAGACATACCCATACACACACATACACAACACACACATCCCCCACCCACACACACAAACACACCACATGCACCCCCCCACACACACACCCTGCACACGTACATATACACACCACACGCACACTCACACAGACACACACTCCACAGACACACACACCACACGCAGACATACACACACACACGTGGCCACACACATGCAGCCACACCAGACACACACATACACCACATACATCCCCCACTCACACACACAAACAACCACAAAAAGAAACGCCACACACAACACACCACACACCACACACACACACGCCAACACAGACACTCCACACACACCGGGGATAATCCTTGTGAACTTTCTCAGAATCGTGAGGCAGTAGCATAGTGGTATTGTCACTGGAATAGTCATCCAGAGACCCAGGATAATGCTCTGGGGACATGGGTTTGAATCGCACAAGGGCAGATAGTTAAATTTGAATTCAATAAAAATCTGGAATTAAAAGTCTAATGACGACCATGAAACCATTGTCGATTGTTGCTAAAACTCATCTTGTTCACCAATGTCCTTTAGGGAAGGAAATCTGCCGTCCTCACCTGGTCTGGCCTAATTTGACTCCAGACCCACAGCAATGTGGTTAACTCTAAATACCCTCAGGGATAGGCAACAAATGCTGCCCTGGTCAGTGACGCCAGATCCCGTGAACAAATAAAGAAAAAACACACTACACACACACACACCATACAGACACACGCTAAATTTCAGTGACGTTGCGGGGTGGGTGGATCAACATGGGTCACATCACTATCCTGGTCTACTTTGAAACAATGGGTAAGGGAACCTTTACACCCACCCGAAAGGCCGGCGTCTGGTCTAACCTGGGCCGCTGACAGTGCTGCGCTGGGCATCAGCCTGGACCCTGGGTTCTTGTCTCTGAAGAGGGATTTGAACCCATGACTTTGACCCCTCGTTGCTGCTGGTAGAACAAGATTTGTGTAGTAACTTGTATCAGAGTATGTTTCGGAAAGCAAAACAGATTGTAACTTTCTGAAAATTGCTTCGTGCCTGTAAACAATTATGGGACCATCTGCAAGGGAGGGAGAGAAAGAGAGAAATTACCATGGCCAAGACTTGGAAATAGCTCTGGGAGCAAACCTTCAGTCTCCTGGTATTGTGTGCAAATGTTGGTTTCTGCTGATGGCTGAAAAACATGACCGACTGTCCTCAACTCTGGAGATGAGGTGCATCTGCTCCTGTAGACTCAGAGTTGACTAACTTGTGATCAAAGGTCTGTTAGAAATGGTGAACAGTATCAATGACACAGAAATATATGAGAGGGTGAGAGCAAGGACAGGTGAGAGAGAAACAAGAGAGGGCAAGAGAAGGTGAGAGCAAGAGAGAGAAGCAATAGAGCAGTGGGAGAGGGTGTGAAAGAGGGAGAGAGGGGAAGAAAGACAGAGGGAGAGAGAGAGAGAGCGTGAGTGAGAGAGGGTGAGAGATGGCAAGAGAGAGTGAGGGTAAGAGAAAGGAAAGGAAGAGGCAGAGATAGGGGGCATGAACATGCTAGAGAGAGAGGGTGAAGGAGAGAGAAAGAGGGGGAGAGAGGGCGAAAGAGCGAGAGAGAGGGGGTGCGAGAGTGGGCAACAGCAGATGGTAATGCCATTTCCTATCAAGACAAAATGGGACAATTCTCAATTGTTAGAGACGGTCATTACCTGTCACGTGTGTAGCGTGGGGACATGTTACCTGCTACTTATCAGCCCAAGCTAACGGTAACCATGAAACTATTCTCAATTGTTATTAAAAAAAAATCTGGTCACTAATATCCCTCTCGGGAAGCAAACTTGCCTTCCTTAGCGTTGTAAGGGTCTTTCTGATACATTCCCTTATTTCCTCTTTCTTTTATTTTGCCATTATCATTTTTGATCCATGGGTGATCAATGGGCATGCATCTTTAATTCAAGCAGCAGATGAAATGAAAAATTCAGAAGTTACAGAAGAGACACTCTGCTAGTCTCTGATAGTTTGAACAGGAGCTTCAGACTTTTCGACAGCAGAGAGAGAGAGAGAGAGAGTGATGGGGTGGGACTCGGTTTGATTGATTGGCTGGTGGCTAATAAATTGGCCAAAAGGCCATAGACTGCCCGGTAACAGGTGGTTATTGGATCCTATCCCAGTGGGATGGTTCCCAGGGACCTGAGGGGGCAGTTGAATCTGAGACATAGAAAGACAAGGACCTGCTTGCTCTCCCTCTCCAGAAAGGTTATGAGTGCTATATTCCTTTAGCTGCAGAGAACCCGAATTAATGAATCTACAGGAAAGCCATTACAGGCTGCAAACAAGGACAAGAACATGCTCTCTCTCTCTCTCCAGAAAGGCTGTGGGTGCTGCATTTCTGAAACTACAGAGACCTGAATGAATCTACAGTAAGACGTTGAACTAAAAGCAAAGTACGAAGACGAGTAAGGTGCTGAAAGCCACCATCTGAAACAAAGACTCTTTTTTCCTTTTATTAATGTTTTTTTAACCCCTTATCCCCCTCTGTGTTTGTCTGTCTTGTGCGTATGTATATGTGTGTAGATGGTGGGGCAAGTTAGGAATTAGATAATAGTTAACCAGTTGTATTTGCTGCAGATTTAATTACAGTTCTTGTTATTAATGAACAGTAATTGTGATACAGTTACAAAGCTGGTGACTGTAATTATTGGTCAGCCAAGGGCCAAAGGCTTTGGGTATTTTTCCAAAAATTATTGGTTAATTCCATTGTGTTGCAACTCCGGGTCCAGTGGGGCTGGAATTGACCACGCACGAGCCCAAGTAACATAACTTGGGGGCTCAGTTCCGGAATCTTTACAACGGTAGATAGCGAAGTTTGGGTTACAGTATAAATTTTACAAAAAAGAGACACCAGGTTTGTAGTGATATAACAGGATGGTTCTGGAAGCTTCTAATATTCCTCTTCAGGAGGACGACTTGTCTCTGGTTTATTTAAAACAACTTCGAAAAGGCAAGCCAGTCGAATTGGCTGGGGAATTAAAAATCGAGGTACCAGCTAAAGCTAGGAAGGTGGAGATAAGTGAAGTGATTGCTCAACGTTTAAATTTCAAAGCATTTCAAGGAACACAGGAGAGTCCACGAAGTAGTGTGGTGTCAAGGACATTTTCTGTTGGGGAAATTGAGCTGGAGAGAATTCAGTTGCAGTTCGAGCATGAAAGGGAGGTGCAGCAAAGAGAAATGGAGATGGAACTGAGGAGGTTGGAATTAGAGAGAGAGGAAAAAGCAAAAGAGAGAGAGAGTTCCGGATTAAGGTACTGGAAATTAGCGGGGAGCTGCCAGGAATTAGAGGGAAGCTTAATCATAGAACAGAACCCAGAGGTGATATGTTTAAATTTATGCAGGCCCTCCTAAAATTCAAAGAGGAGGATGCAGAAACGTTTTTCAGGGCTTTGGAGAAAATAACAATCCAAATGGAGTGGCCAAGAGAAAAGTGGACATTACCCATACAGAGTAAATTGATGAGGTTGGCACAGAGAGTTCATGTTTCCCTGTCACAGCTGGCATATAAGAATTATGACGCGGTTAAAAAAGGCTATTCTGGGTGCATATGAATTGGTTCCCAAAGCACATAGGCAAAAGTATTGGAATTTAAGGAGACAGTCGTGACAGATGTATGCTGAATTCAAAAGGGTTATGCAGAACAACTTTGCTAGATGCGTATGAACATTGGGATGTGCAACTTCCTATGAGGCTCTAATAGAGGTCCTTCTCTTAGAGGAATTTAAGAATGTCCTACCTAATAAGAACCCATGTTGAAGACCATGGGTGAAGACTGCTATATAAGCAACGATCATGCCTAACGATTATGAGGTACTCCATAAATTTAAACCTTTGTTCTGTCAGCCTCATAATTTTGAAAAGAATAGGAATTAAATCTGCAGCAAATACAACTGGTTAACCACTATCTAATTCCTTACTTACCCCCACCCTTTACACACAAATACGCACATACACGAGACAGACAAACACAGAAGGGAAGTAAGGGGTAAAAAAAAACATAAATGAAAGGGAGAGTGAAAATAAGGTAAGTAGCCAAGGTAAAGAATAGATAGCTGGGAATGCGCTGAGATCTTCTCCTCAGACCAGGAAGGAAAATACGGAGGGTGAAGGTGAGAGTCGAAAACTTAGGTGTTACCATTGTAATAAGGTAGGGCGCATTTTCATTCAGCATGTTGGAAGTTGCAAGGAAAGCCCATGGGACGTGTAAGAGTTCATAAGGAGGATTCTGAAAAGGGGACAAAAGTGTAAAATTCTTCAGGGCAAACAGTAGCTTTACCTGGACTTAGTACACCTGAGGTAAACACTGTTTTGGGAGCAGGTGGGAGCAGATAGGTAAATGAGAAAAATGCCGGGTTTGTGTCTAAGGAGAAGATCATCCCCATTTCCTCAAATGATGTAGTCAAACCGATAACTATCTGAAGGGACACAGGGTCTAATCAAACTCGTTTATTGGAGAAGAATTTGATTTTCCCTCCAGAGAGCTCAATGAAAGCTAAGGTATTGGTGAATGGCATAAGTGGAGCTACACCCATGATTGCAGAGAGCCCAAGGGTAGTATTGCAGATAGCACATGATTTACCAACGGTAAGGCATGTGGGAATTAGGAAACCCATTAAGCATTAAATGATTCAAAAGAAAAAATGTTGAAAGAGGTTAATCATATATCAAGTAGAAATGGTTCTGCTGATATTGGTGAAATTTTCTCTATGAGAATGATTCCTCACAGAGATTTGTCAAAGATAAAATCTGTTATAAAACAGATTCTGAGAGCTCTAAGACTCAAGGCGATTCTGAAAAAGATGAGGCTGAACCTAACAGCAATAACAGTGAGGAAGAGTCAGACGGGAGTTCTGAATCCAATTTTGGTTCTGAATATGAAGTAATGATAAGTGACTGCTACCGAATAGACATGTCACGAACTGATCTTGAACAAATGGGGCGGGATTCTCCGACCCCCTGCCGGGTTGGAGAATCGCCAGGGGCTGGTGTGAATCCCGACCCGCCGGTTGCTGAATTCTCTGGCACCGAATATTCGGTGGGGGCGGGAATCGCGCCGGTTGGCGAGCCCCCCTCCGGCGATTCTCCGGACCGCGATGGGCCAAAGTCCCGTTGCCGGAATGCCTGTCCCGCCGGCGAGGATCAAACCACCTCTCTTCCCGGCGGGACTGGGTGGCTCGGGCGGGCTCCGGAGTCCTGGTGGGGGCGATCTGGTTTTGGGGGGGGTGCCCTGGCCCGCGATCGGGGCCCACCGGTCCGCGGGCGGGCCTGTGCGGTGGGGGCACTCTTCCCCCCCGCCCCGCCGGGTAGGGGAGAATCCCGCCCATGATCTTGAACAATTGGCAATTAATTTTCCAAAGCTAGGAAAGAAGGCAGCAACTCGTAAGAAGAAAGTGACTTGGACTTTCCTGGAATTAATTTGTTACAGCCTTTTGCAGTAAATCCATTGCCATCCATTTCAGGTGCCATTATTTCCCTGAGCATTGGATGTCCCTTGGTGTTATGTAGAGGGAAGACGTGCACGAGTGGCTCCCGCTAGGGTACAGTCATTATTAAAATCCCTTTTCACCCAGTTTCTGGGAGCATTTCTGTTCAAAAACCCACTTGATTCAGAAAATATGTTGCCTCCGTCGGGAATAAATCCAGGAAGACGAGAGGGAAGATACTGATATCGACTGAATCGGTGGTTTCTCGAGGCTCGCCAGAGAAAAGAAGCTTCATTATCAATGCCCGCTATCTCTTCCTGAGCATGTTGTGAGGACAGCAAATGCAACTTTTTAAACACTTTGAGCCACAAGAAATGAGAAACAAACAGAAAAACAACTGTTAGCTTCCGTTTTGGAGGATATTTCTGATTTAAAAAAAAATGTTTGTGTACACATCTGGTCGACCCGCAGGAGCCACGGCTTAGGCAGTCCCCCTTGTGGTAGGGACGTCCACATTTTCTCTCCCCCGCCCCCAGGCTAAAGACGTTTCTTCTGAACCTCCTGTTAGATTTCTCGGTAACTTATGTTGACGATCCTCCCTCCCCCGGGCCAGGTTCTGCCCCTCCCAACCCCCTAAAATGTGGAAAGGTCTTCTCAGAGGTAGGGAGAGAGCTCGTAGATTATTGGTTCGCACAGGGAGTGATAGGCTATCAGGGGTTGGGGAGAGGTTGACGGGATGTAGAATTGAGGGTTGCCGCCAGATCGGCTGAGGCTCCAATTAAATGGCGGGGCAGGATCGAGGGGCTGAATGGCCTCCTCCTGTGCATTGTCCATCTGCATGCCTTCAATGTCCACCTATCAAGCCCCATTTCTTAATCTGAAATGCCTCCACCAGGTCACCCTTCAGTGTCCTCATTCCGAAACGGAAGAGATTGGGCCCATTCCATCGTCATAACCTCTCACTTCTGGGGCCATCCGTGGACATCCTTTTACGTTTTTTTGCATCTTCTGCAATGCTTCTGTATGTAATATGGAGAGCAGAACTGTTCCAAGTTTTTGATTCTAGCTCAGAATCCCTGCAGTGCTGAATGAGGCTATTCGGCCAAACAAACCTGCACTGACCCTCTTGAAAGAGCACCCTACCTAGGCCCAGTCCCCTGAAAATCCATAACCTCATGCAGCCTTTTGACCCTAGGAAGCAATTTAACGGCCAATCTACCTAACCTGCACATCTTTGGACTGTGGGAGGAAACCGGAGCACCCGGAGGAAATCCATGCAAACACGGGGAGAAAGTGCAAACTCCACACAGACACCCGAGGCCAGAATTGAACCCGGTCCCTGATGCTATAAGACAGCAGTGCTAACCACTGTGCCACCTTGCTGCCCCAGCTTGCAGGGAATAAAATGGAGTTTGTTCTCTGATGGATTCATGAACCGGCGTCACTCCTTTTTGTGTAGCCGCCCCTGCAGATCCCCGCATTCTTTTACCCCGATGAGACACTTATTTTCCGAGGAGGGAGTGGCTTACTCATTCCTCCTACACGCTGAGGTCCAACTCATGCTTACTGGATATTGAAAGTTCTCCTGCGAATAATACAGTCCCTCTTCTGTGTATCATCGCGGAAGAGCACTGGGGGTGGCTACAAGTGGGGCAGCCGTTCTAGCCATTAATGACCTCCCGCCCCCCAAGAGCGATTGTTGGTTAACTGAGGGGCTTTTTTCTTACAAAAGATGAGTGGCTTCTGTGGAGAATGGTTGGAGAATCACTGCTCTTCTCATGGTGGACGGCTGGCATTCAGTGGACTTGCCACTGGTCTTGGGCTATGGCAAGAGGGTGCACTGATTGCCCTGTGTATAGCTCGCCCCAATGGTCTTCCTTCCAGTAAAGTTCCCCCATTTCACCAAAGACCGAATGCAGAAACGCAGTTCCTTCCAGCTCTCTCCCTCTTTTTCTCCTGAGAGGGCCAAGAGGTGCCTGGCCCGGAATTCTCCGGCAGTCGGACTCTCTTTTCCTGCTGGCAGGGGTGACTTCAATGGGAAATCCGACTGACAAGCAGTGGGAGCAGTGAATCCCGCCTCCAGCGAAAGGCGCGCCCGTTGAGAAACAAGCGGCTGGAGGAACCGGAGAATCCCCCCCTGATTCGGGGAGCTGCCCCCGTCATTGTCACTCCATCCCTCTCAAGTGTGTTTCAAGAGCATTTAACAAAGAGAGCCTGCATTTCCATGATTTGCTAAATCAGCATGACTTGAGAGACTAGTCAGGTCACTTCCAGGTTGGGATAGCTAAGGGCCAGCCACATTCATAGATTATAGAATTTACAGTGCAGAAGGAGGCCATTCGGCCCATCGAGTCTGCACCGGCTCTTGGAAAGAGCACCCTACCCAAGGTCAACACCTCCACCCTATCCCCATAACCCAGTAACCCCACCCAACACTAAGGGCAATTTATGATGGCCAATCCATCTAACCTGCACATCTTTGGACTGTGGGAGGAAACCGGAGCACCCGGAGGAAACCCACGCACACACGGGGAGGATGTGCAGACTCTGCACAGACAGTGACCCAAGCCGGAATCGAACCTGGGACCCTGAGCCGTGAAGCAATTGTGCTATCCACAATGCTACCGTGCTGCCCCACATTGCTGAAGGCCTGCAGCCAAAGGTGGGCCAGGTTGGGCAAGGAAGGCCGATTTCCTTCCATGAAGGACACGGGCAAATTGGGTTTCTTGTGACCACGTTGTTGTTTCATGATTAGTAGCGGACCAACATTTTGTTTCAGGTTTACGGATGAATTGGATTTGAATTCTCAGAGCCAGCGTTCTGGGATTGGAAGTCATGTTTCCGAAACCACCGGACCCTTAACCCCCCCCCCCCCCCCCCCCCCCCCGCCACAACGCCAACCCGGCCGCCTTGCTCTTCAAACCCGGATCGACAATGCCCTGCACCTCACGGCAGAAGGAAGCCAGAGACACTTTAATTTTCAGCGATGGTGTAAAAGGTAGGAATAGAGAAGGCCATTCAGCCCGTCAGACCTGCACTGCCATTCCATTAGCTCGCGGCTAACGTGCATCTTTGCTCCAACTGCCTACATTTCCTGATTTCCGTGACCTTTAATAACCCTATCTGACAACAATATCTCAATTGCGAAATTTCCACCCCACCTCGACATTTTTCACTCACCTGAGGAAGGAGCTACGCTCCGAAAACTAGTGATTCCAAATAAACCTGTTGGACTTTAACCTGGTGTTGTAAGACTTCTTACTGTGCTCACCCCAGTCCAACGCCGGCATCTCCACATCACGACTTTCTTTGAAGAAAACGCAGCCCAGATTTCTGTTACCCTTTGTGTCTCCTACTGCGACCCTGAACAGGCCCAGCTCTGACGGGAAAGTCTTTTTTCTCTGTTTCCAATGGAGAAATTGGCTTCCCTCGACCGAGCTCGCCAACTTCTTCAATCGACATTCTGCCTCTTCCCAAAGGGGCAAGTCCAAAGCCCCAATCCATGACACAGGTAGGGAAAAACCCCCTTAATCTACTCCTGTCCCAGTCAGAACAGGGTATCGACCCCTGTGTTGTTGGCACCAATCTGATCCACGCCAGCCATCCAACTCCCCGAGGAGTCGGTTTGCCAGGCAACATACTTAAAAAAGAATATTAAAAGCAAATTACTGCGGATGCTGGAATCGGAAACCAAAGAGAAAATGCTGGAAAATCTCAGAAGCTCTGGCAGCATCTGTAGGGAGAGAAAAGACCCGACTTTGAGATTTCTTTGCTCATCACGTCCGACATTTTCTTTCGTTTGGTCTCTCAGTTTTCCAAGGCTTGCTAAACTTTCCCTGAAACAAACTTTTTTTTATTAACCGTGCATTGCGAGGCCAGAGTTATGGGGCGAAATTCTCCGTTATCGGCGGAAACTCCGCCGATCGGCGCAAAAAAACGGCGCAAATCCCACTTGCGTCACGTCATAAAAATGGGCCGATAGTCTGCGGCCCGAAATGGGCTAGCAGCGACGTAACGGGATCCGCGCTTGCGCAGTGGTTCACGCCGTGCAGCGTCATACGCGCTGCACGGCGTGACGGCTCATAAGGCCGCGCAGCTCCCCCCCACCCGACCGGAACAGCCGACCGCAACACCCGACTTGATGGCTGGCCGTCGCTCAGCCCCGAGGTTCGAGTCACGCGATGTGGAGGCGCTCCTGGATGCGGTGGAGCAGAGGAGGGACGCCCTGTATCCCGGGCACGGCCGCAGAGTTGCCCCACGCCACAGCCGGCGTCTGTGGAGGGAGGTGGCAGAGGCCGTCACCGCTGTGGCCCTAACACCACGGACAGGCACCCAGTGCCACAAGAAGGTGAACGACCTCGTCAGAGCAGGCAGGGTGAGCGTCCCCCATATCCCCCATATCCCCCCTCCCCCATATCCCCCCCCCATATCCCCCCCTCCCCCATATCCCCCATATCCCCCCTCCCCCATATCCCCCCTCCCCCATATCCCCCCCTCCCCCATATCCCCCCTCCCCCATATCCCCCATATCCCCCCCTCCCCCATATCCCCCCTCCCCATATCCCCCCTCCCCCATATCCCCCATATTCCCCCCTCCCCCATATCCCCCCTCCCCCATATCCCCCCTCCCCCATATCCCCCATATCCCCCCTCCCCCATATCCCCCCTCCCCCATATCCCCCCTCCCCCATATCCCCCCTCCCCCATATCCCCCATATCCCCCCTCCCCCATATCCCCCCCTCCCCCATATCCCCCCTCCCCCATATCCCCCATATCCCCCCTCCCCCATATCCCCCCCTCCCCCATATCCCCCATATCCCCCCTCCCCCATATCCCCATATCCCCCCCTCCCCCATATCCCCACTCCCCCATATTCCCCATATCCCCCCCTCCCCATATCCCCCCTCCCCCATATCCCCCCTCCCCCATATCCCCCTCCCCCATATCCCCCATATCCCCCCTCCCCCATATTCCCCATATCCCCCCCTCCCCCATATCCCCCCTCCACCATATCCCCCATATTCCCCCCTCCCCCATATCCCCCATATCCCCCCTCCCCCATATCCCCCATATCCCCCTCCCCCATATCCCCCATATCCCCCCTCCCCCATATCCCCCATATCCCCCCTCCCCCATATCCCCCCTCACCCATATCCCCCCTCCCCCATATCCCCCATATCCCCCCTCCCCCATATCCCCCCCTCCCCCATATCCCCCCTCCCCCATATCCCCCATATCCCCCCTTCCCCATATCCCCCCTCCCCCATATCCCCCATATCCCCCTCCCCATATCCCCCATATCCCCCCTCCCCCATATCCCCATATCCCCCCCTCCCCCATATTCCCCATATCCCCCCCTCCCCCATATCCCCCCTCCCCCATATCCCCCATATCCCCACTCCCCCATATCCCCCATATCCCCCCTCCCCCATATCCCCCATATCCCCCCTCCCCCATATTCCCCATATCCCCCCTCCCCTATCCCCCCTCCACCATATCCCCCATATTCCCCCCCTCCACCCCATATCCCCCATATCCCCCCCTCCCCCATATCCCCCATATCCCCCCTCCCCCATATCCCCCATATCCCCCCCTCCCCCCCCATATCCCCCATATCCCCCCTCCCCCATATCCCCCCTCCCCCATATCCCCCATATCCCCAAGTGAATCCAGCCCATAACCTTAACCTCTGCAATGCACGCGCAACCGATGGCGTGCATTCATATACCTGCCTAACACTGTTGCCTTTTACCCCTGCCACCACCCCCCCCCCCCAGGAGAAGCGCGCACACAACAATAGGGAGCATGTGAGGACTGGAGGAGGGCCCGCTGATGAGAGGCCACTGACCGTACACGAGGAAAGGGCCCTGGAACTGGCTGGCGGGACCTGAGGACCGGGAGGTTGCTGATGCAGAGGTCGGGGCCCCACGAGCAAGTGAGCCACCAACAGCCCGTCCCCATATCCCCCCTCCCCTATATCCCCCTCTCCCGTATCACCTGATCACTGCCTGATGTCTAACCATGCATGCTTCATTGTGTATCGCAGGACCAAACGTCCAGGCACCCATCCCCGCAGATGCAGACCGCCCGCAGGATGCCCCTCGGAGACCACGGGAGACGGAGAGACCCGCACCCTCCAGCATGCGACGCCCGCAGGATGCCCCTCCGAGACCACGGGAGACGGAGAGACCCGCACCCTCCAGCATGCGACGCCCGCAGGATGCCCCTCGGAGACCCACGGGAGACGGAGAGACCCCGGACCCTCCAGCATGCGACGCCCGCAGGATGCCCCTCGGAGACCACAGGAGACGGAGAGACCCGCACCCTCCAGCATGCGACGCCCGCAGGATGCCCCTCGGGAGACCACGGGAGACGGAGAGACCCGAAACCCTCCAGCATGCGACGCCCGCAGGATGCCCCTCGGAGACCACGGGAGACGGAGAGACCCGAAACCCTCCAGCATGCGACGCCCGCAGGATGCCCCTCGGTGACCACGGGAGACGGAGAGACCTGAGCAACAGGGAGACGACACCCCCGTCACGTGCGGGAGCGACCACCCAGCGATGAGGGGGGCAGCCACAGGCCCCCGTCACATCCGAGCCAGGACACCACTACCCCAGGACACCACTATCCAGGACACCCCTACCCGGGACACCACTACCCAGGACACCCCTACCCGGGACAGCACTACCCGGGACAGCACTACCCGGGAAGACGAAATACCGGACAGTGACTCAGAGTGGATGGGTGGAGACGAACCCCCACCCCAAAGTGCCATGGACTCAGAGTGGGACGAAGAGCACGACACAACGCCACTGCTGTCACCAACACCCTCCACCATCGCAGAAACACTCACCACGGTTGGGCACTTTAGTGATGAGGCGTCTGGTACACTCACTGTGCGCACAACACAGCCGTCCCGGTACAGCAGGTGGAGGTAGGAGCAGCAGAGGGACCGGGCGGTCGGGAGGCAGCCCAGGCCAAGCGAACATCTGCCGCCCAGATGGATCCCGGGTTCCTGCAGTTACCACACCACACATAGATCCGATGCAACCACCGACACGGAGACGAGCGAATAGGGTGACGGGTGGCTTGCGGCGGCTGCGGTCGCAGGTGGAGGAGTCCACCCCGCGTCCAGGAGCTGGGAGTGGTCCCGGTCATGCGTGCCACCCAGGCTGACACCGCACGGGTGGCGTCCGCGGTGGAGGCAATGGGTGCGACGGTGTCAGACATGGGAACGGTTTGCGAGGCCTGGGGCCTTCCGTGCAGGCGGCGTCTGTGGCCCAGGAAATGGCTGCCCTCTCACAGGAGGCCATGAGCCAGTGCCAGCGCCAGATGGCAGAGGCGCTCAACGCCATAGCCCAGTCTCAGCAGGCCATGGCCCAGTCTCAGCAGGGCATAGCCCAGTCTCTGCAGGCCATGGCCCAGTCTCTGCAGGCCATGGCCCAGTCTCAGCAGGCCATCGCTGAGGGCATCGGCGCCAGTGGCCATGTGCGAGCTGACGTCGCACTGTCGCAGACAGGGTTCGACAACCCCCTGGGCTCCATGGCTGCAAACCTGCAGACCCCTGTCGATACCAGCACGGGCCTCCAGGACTGGCAGCGCCAGATGTCGGGGGCGCGTCGGATGGCCAGTCCGTTCGCATCCCCCACCCATGTAGAGGCCTGGGGGCCATCGGGCATCCCGAGGGAGGAGGAGGTGGTGTGGTCCGTCCCGGCTCCCTCTGTAGGGGAGGTCCCGGTACACCGCGACAGCCTCGGACTCCCCCCCTTCCGTCCCAGGTGCATCGGGTGGGCAACGGGCAGGACAGGCTGGCAGCTCGCCATCCCAGTCGCCCGGGCCGCAGCCTGGGCCCATCTAGGCCAGGACGCCCCAGGAAACGGCCGCCAAAGGGATCCAGTGTCAGAGGTCAGGAATCACAGGAGTCCACCTCCAGTTCTGCTGTACCGTCTGGGGAACCACGTAGACGTAGTCAAAGGGCCCGTAAGGCCAAACAATTAGACACTGAGTAAATTGGCACGGGTGCAGGGCACAGATGAGTTTTAGGCGCTAGGGCACGTGCATGAACTCCTTTGGTTATTAAAGTCAATGTTACACCTACCGAAGCTGCCTTTGTGCTCTGTCCAAAGTGTGCGGGGTGTCATGTACGTTGAGCGCAAGTGTGTGTGTGAGGGGTGGTCTTACCTCAGCCCCAGGTGAGTCTGCCCCCTTCCCCCTGGGCCGCCATCAACATCCCCCGGGCAGAGGGACGGGACCGTGCGCTGCAGTGTCACAGCCGCATGCAGGGATGGTCCGGGTGGATGGTGGTACTGTGGCCATGGGGTCAGACATAGTCCAACGATGTAGAGCCAGGAGCTCATCGAGGCGGGTTGTCATCATTCTCCATGGCCTGCGATAGACACGCGTCCACCCGCAACTGGGTGAGCCCGGCCCGTTGTGCCGCCGGTGGATCGGCAATTGGGAGTGGGGGGGTGGTGTGCATGCGGGTGGGGTGTGTGGGGTTGGGGAGGGGGGTGATGGTGCTGGGTGGATGGATGGGTGGGGGGTGTGGGTGGTCGGCTGTTGTCATGGTGTGCGGTCTGTGGCCATACTACCCGATTCCCACGCCCAATCTAGTCAGTGAAGCGGGCGTCTATCAGTCTGTCCCGTGCCCGCTGGGCCAGCCGGTAACGGTGGACAGCCACCCGTCTGTGTCTACCCCGTCTGCCCTGACCATTGCCCCCATCCCCCTCATCTGGGGAGGACTGGGCCTCTTCCTGCTGCTCCTCCACTCCGCCCTCCTCTGCCTGCGGCACATCGCCCCTCTGCTGGGCTATGTTGTGCAGGACGCAGCACACCACAATGATGCGGCCGACCCTATCTGACCGATACTGGAGGGCGCCCCCAGAGAGGTCCAGGCACCTGAAACGCATCTTCAGCACGCCAAAGCACCTCTCGATCACTCCCCTTGTCGCTACATGGGCATCATTGTAGCGGTTCTCCGCCTCATTGCGTGGCCTCCGTATAGGCGTCATCAGCCACGATCGCAATGGGTAGCCCCTGTCGCCCAGCAACCAGCCCCTCAGCCGGGGATGGCGTCCCTCGTACATGCCGGGGATGGATGACCGCGACAACACGAATGAGTCGTGTACACTGCCTGGGTAACGGGCGCAGACGTGCAGGATCATCATGCCGTGGTCGAACACCACCTGTACGTTCATCGAATAGGTCCCCTTCCTATTAGTGAACACGGCCCTGTTATCTGCAGGTGGCCGCACGGCGACGTGCATCCCATCGATCGCGCCCTGGACCATGGGGAACCCGGCAATGGCAGAGAAAGCCCACGGCCCGGGCATCTTGGCTGGCCCGGTCCCACGGGGAAGCGGATGTAGCGGTGCGCCATGGCATAAAGGGCATCTGTCACTGCCCGGATGCACCGATGCACCGATGTCTGCGATATGCCGGACAGGTCCCCCACTCGGTGCCTGGAATGACCCCGTTGCATAAAAGTTCAGGGCCACCGTAACCTTGACGGACACGGGGAGAGGGTGTCCCCCGCCAGTGCCACGCGGTGACAGGTGTGCCAGCAGGTGGCAGATGTGTGCCACGGTTTCCCGGCTCATCCGGAGTCTCCTCCTGCATTCCCGGTCCGTGAGGTCCTGGTATGACTGCCGGGGCCGGTACACACGGGGCGCCCTCGGGTGCCTCCGTTGCCGTGGGGCCGCGTCGTCCTCCTCCCCCTCCTCGTCCTGTCGGTCAGGTGTCCCTCCAGCCTGGGCGGCTGCCGCCTGCCCCTCTGCGGCAGCCTGCGCCGCCTCTCTGGCACGCTCCTCCTCCTCCTCCTCCTCCTCCTCCTCATCATCCAGGGCAACATAGACATGAGCGGCTGCCACCACGGCGGCCAACATCGCTGGATGATCTGAAAACATGACGACCTGGTGGGGGGGAGGGGAACGACGACATGTCATCATTGCCCATATCCCCTCCTCCCCCCAGCCAGGTGGCATGGACCGCATGGGTCCAACTGTTGGAGGCTGGCACCTGGCCAGGTGGACCAAACTCATTTGCCCTCCCATCACCCACCCCGGCACGGACCCCCTCCCCAACCCCCAACCTCCACCCCGGCACGGACCCCCTCCCCAACCCCCAACCTCCACCCCAGCACGGACCCCCCCCCAACCTCCACCCCGGCACGGAACCCCTCCCCAACCCCCAACCTCCACCCCAGCACGGACCCCCCCCCAACCTCCACCCCGGCACGGAACCCCTCCCCAACCCCCAACCTCCAACCCGGCCACGGACCCCCCCCCCCAACCTCCACCCCGGCACGGAACCCCTCCCCAACCCCCAACCTCCACCCCAGCACGGACCCCCCCCCAACCTCCACCCCGGCACGGACCCCCTCCCCAACCCCCAACCTCCACCCCAGCACGGACCCCCCCCCCCCAACCTCCACCCCGGCACGGAACCCCTCCCCAACCCCCAACCTCCACCCCAGCACGGACCCCCCCCCCCAACCTCCACCCCGGCACGGAACCCCTCCCCAACCCCCAACCTCCACCCCAGCACGGACCCCCCCCCCCCAACCTCCACCCCGGCACGGAACCCCTCCCCAACCCCCAACCTCCACCCCAGCACGGACCCCCCCCCAACCTCCACCCCGGCACGGAACCCCTCCCCAACCCCCAACCTCCACCCCGGCACGGACCCCCCCCCCCAACCTCAACCCCAGCACGGACCCCCTCCACAACCCCCAACCTCCACCCCGGCACGGACCCCCTCCCCAACCTCCACCCCTGCACGGACCCCCTCCCCAACCTCCACCCCGGCACGGACCCCCCCCCAACCTCCACCCCGGCACGGACCCCCTCCCCAACCCCCAACCTCCACCCCGGCATGGACCCCCTCCCCAACCCCCAACCTCCACCCCGGCACGGACCCCTCCCGGCACTCCCCCGGAGCCCAGCCTACTCTAACCACCCCCCCCCCCCCTGCCGCACACACACACAAGCCGAAACACACCTCTCCTCAGGCAATCAGTCTGCGGCCACGCATTTTCCTGCCCAGAGCCAACCCCCCAGGCCGTCACTCACCTCCTCGCTGGTCGGCGTGTGCCTGGAGCACCGGGTCACGCCGATGAAAAGGAGGTTTGATTGACGTCGACAGTGAACGGTCATCACGTCGACGGGACTTCGGCCCATCCGGAAGGGAGAATATCGGCAGGCCGAAAATCGGCTGCCTTGCGCAGACCCGTGACATTCTCCGCGCAGCGGCGCCATTAACGCCCCGCCAACTTTTCTCCCTTCGGAGACTTCGGCGGGGGCGGGGGCGGGATTCACGGCGGCCAACGGCCATTCTCCGACCCGGCGGGGGGGTCGGAGAATGACGCCCATGGATAGCGATGGTGGCGGCTCCAATTCTCCCTTCCATCAACATAGAATGCGATGGGAAATCTCTCCCAGTCTTACCGTCTGCCATTGGCGGGTGTGGGAAGGATTTCCCGGTCGATAGTCAGGGCCGTGGCTATTGAGTCCTTGAGTGGGACTCGAACTCGGGTCTCCTGGCTCAGAGGCAGGGAGCGCCACAAGGCTTCCTCTGAGAAACATAAGCACAGCGAATTGACCAAGAGTCTACTTTCGGTCTACCCTTGACACCAACTCTTTGCTTTCCAATTTGTTCATCGGTCTGTCTATCCCCATTCTTCAGCCATTGTACTTTGATGCTAATGTCACTAACTTTATTGATTAATGCTTGAGTGACCCTAACCCTCAATGACATTAAATTAAGGGTCACACTGGGCAGGGGTAGAGTAGACGAACAGACAAGGACTCAAATTGTGGATTGCAAGGGCAGCACGGTGGCGCAGCGGGTTAGCACTACTGCCTCACGGCGCCGAGGCCCCAGGTTCGATCCCAGCTCTGGGTCACTGTCCGTGTGGAGTTTGCACATTCTCCCCGTGTTTGCATGGGTTTCGCCCCCACAACCTAAAGATGGGCAGGGTAGGTGGATTGGCCAGGCTAAATTGCCCCCCTTAATTGGGAATAATTAATTGGGCACTCTAAATTTATAAAAATAAATAAGAAATTGTGGATTGCTCAGTCGCCGGAACGTGCGATCCACTGGGTGACAAGGCCATTCCCACACACTGTGACCTCGTCCCATCCTGAACCCATTCCTTCTGTCTCCCCCCCCCCCCGCAACCCCTTCTGCCCCCCCCCCTCCGCAACCCCTCCTGCCCTCCTGACCCCCCCACCCCCCATCCCCCACCCCACCCCCACCATCCAGTCCATCTCACCTTCAGGTCTATGAGATTTTTTTGCTCATCGCGTCCGACATTTTCTTTAGCTTGGACCTCGAGGTTTTCCAAGACTTGCTGAAGCTTTTCCTGAAACACACAAAGTTCAGGCGATTAAATTGGGTGGAGGGGATGGGAGGGGGA